>NC_054394.1:31107088-31302088 GCF_017976425.1 Toxotes jaculatrix | reverse complement strand
CAGGGAGGGCAGGAGGTGTGAAGACAGCAGGAGAGGGAGGAAGTATGTGAGACAGACAGGAGAGAGCTGGGATCGCTGCACCAGTGTTTCCTCGAGGAAACGTTTTAAAGCAGGTGAAAAGGCTCCTGGGTCCTGATGCGACTGACGTCTCGCGATCGATTCAGTTCGCAGGTGACAGGTGACGAACAGGAAACACACTCGTTAGACGCATGGCTCCATTTTGTGAATTAGCTCCTCTGCTCATCGTCCTTCAAGGTTGATGTTTGATTTGATAAAAGCGTCTTGAAGTTGGTAGCCCTTATGACTCCGGTCCTGGTTGATTTGGCAATGCCCATGGTTACCATGGTAACAGCAGGTGCTTCAATAGTGCATCCAACACTTAAGCAGCAACTACATCAGAAATAAGACAGAGGAGCAGCTGGTGTACGTGTTTACAGTGCAGCCAAACAAACTGGTGAAGTCAGTGAGTAGTGGCTGCAGCCTGGCGTCATGCTGCACACGGCACCAGGACACAGTGCGTTAGTTAGCAGCGTGTTGTCTGCAGCTCTTCAGCTAACAGCTCACTGTGGCTGCTCCTGACAGTTCACTGCTCCCCTGCAACAATTCAAAATGACCTGTCTCCAAAAACAAATGCTGAAAATGACCATTGTCTTGTTCCGTAGATGCCTTTTGGACCATTGTTTGCACTTGGCTCAAACCACAGTGACAAACAATCACGTTCCGTTTCCTGTGGCTGCTTCACAATAAGACCTACTGTGT
Source organism: Toxotes jaculatrix (assembly GCF_017976425.1). Taxonomy (NCBI): domain Eukaryota; kingdom Metazoa; phylum Chordata; class Actinopteri; family Toxotidae; genus Toxotes; species Toxotes jaculatrix. The sequence goes on along the minus strand of NC_054394.1, from coordinate 31,301,329 downwards.
TTGGCCTGTTGAATGTTTTTAAAGCGTAAAAGCATCAGTATGTTCTGTTTGCATGAACAGTAGCTTAAAAACAGCTCTGACACAGTGTAACCGCAGTGAACAGGAAACAGTGAGGCTGATTAAATAAAATTGCACCGGATTGTTTGCATGTATTGTTCTCCTGTGAATCCGTTGCGTGCAGGAAGACAATCCGAGTCCAGCGTGTGGACCATGGACTCCACCACGACCAATAAAAATCAACTTTATAGAGATAATTATTGAATAGGGTTTGACTGAATGAAAATCTTCAGGATTCTAAGTTAAAGGTGGCCCACTGAGATACAAGAACCTTTGAAACGAGTAGCATATTGATTGATTAGCCAACTGACCAAAATATCTACAGCAACTTTGATAACAGATTAAGTCATTTACTGAGCAGAACTAAATACCTTGGACTGTGTTATGACACCAAACAATTTAAACATGTCTCCTTGGGCTTTGGGAACCTGTGGCAGGAATTTACACTATATTTTGTCCTTAAAATTTAAAAACAGGATAATCTATCGTGAAAATATCATTATCTGCCGGTGGATAGGTGGGTGCAGTGCTTTAACCTCTGGATCAATTATTAGTAACTGCTGCATCATGCCCTGTGTCAAAGGTGTGTGCAGAGGAAGAGGGATGAAAGGTGAATGAATAAATGAGTGACAGGGGAGAGAATCTACTTCTACTGCAGAAAATTGCTGACAGAAAAAAAAACCCTCTGATCAGCATGTTTTTTTCTGGAGCTGCTTATTTGACACATTTGCATTTCATTCTTTCCTTTACACATTTATAGCAGTAACAGTGAAGCTTGGTTGCGATGTTAAGTCCAAAGTGCTTTAGTGTTTTCATATCTAAATGTAAATTATGGGATGCACATCTGCTGCGGCAGGACAAATTTAAATAGTTTAAAATTACACAGAGTGAAAACTTGTTGAAAATGTCAAAGTTCGGAAACGGGTCGGTTTGTGTTGATCTTGGGAAATGGAAGGAGTCGGTTTTTATGCTCTAAAGACTCAGAAATCTTTCTCTGTCACCCCCTAAGCCACTCTAAGGAAAAAGAAAGGTGGTAAGTTACTGTAGGCATGTTTAAATCTGATCTGCACCCCCCCCCCCCCCCCCACCTCACTGTGATGAACTAACACTGTTGTATTTGTTGATTTAATGTTTCTGTAGAAAGCTGATCTGTCTGACTTGCTCCTTTGAATTTCAGTCGAAACCAAATGATGTTTCACAGCATTTCTGCATGATTTACAGTGTGTTTTTGATTCCAGCTGTTTTGAACTTCATTGTGTTCTGAATGTTGTTGCTGCATGGTTTAATGTTGTGGTGGTGTCGAACAGAAAGGTGGTGAAGCTCCTCTGTCCTGTTGTTTCTTCTTCCTCTTGACTCGGTGTAGATGTTTCCCTGCTCGGACGATGAATAGTCCCATTATTCAGGTTTGATTAAAGGGGTAGTTCACCTCCTTCCATGCAGGCAGACCCAGAATCTTCAGGTGCGTCACTAACAGCAGCAAAGCCACAGGATTCACTTTCTGGGAGAATTTCAGGCTTAAAACACAAAGAAATGCAGCAGCAGACCCTTAATGAAGCCTTACAAAACACTTTATGTATGAGTGTGAGTGTGAGTGTGTGTCTGTGTGTGAGTTTAAACAAACAGCAGAAGCTCTGTTGTCGCTGTAAGTCAATGTTTGTTCATTGTACCTGACCTAAAAAGAGTTGTTGTCGTGTTTCTTTTCGTCATGTGTGCCTTCCTTCTTTTTCCTCCTGTGCCTCTGCAGGCTGGTGTGTGTGTGTGTGTGTGTGTGTGTGTGTGTGTGTGTGTGTGTGTGTGTGTGTGTGTGTGTGTGTGTGAGGAGGGGGAGGTTTATTCCAGGAAATGTTTCACTCACAGATAGGTTTCCAGGGCAACCGTGTTGCATGTCGTCTGATCTGCTGTAGCTGCTCTCCGATTGGGAGACAGATCGCAGAGAGAGGAAATTAACTTCTGGAGGAAATACATCTTTTTTTTCTCTGTTGTGTGTGTTTCTGTGTGTGTGTTTCTGTGTTTTAGCTCTAACCGTAGTTAAGGTCATTGATGCTCCTTTCCTCCCCTTTCCTCCCCTTCCCACCTCTCCCCTCCCCACTCCTCTCCTCTGTGTGTAGATGCGCAGAAGAAGAGGATTGTTTTCCAAGTCACTCTAAGTAATCACTGCCCTAATGCATGGAAGCTTTCTACATCGTAGACAGAGCTAGCCAGGGAGGTGATACAGTCTGAGGCTGGATCAGGGCTAGCATGTAGCTTCTCTGAGCAAAACCCTTTAGGTGGAGCCTATCTGATGGCATCATCACACACCAGAGGGAAGTTCAGTTCTGCCAAATTTGCCGTTGACGCCTTTCCCACGCTGCAGGTTAAAAAAAAAAAAAAGGTTGAGAAAGATAACGGCAAATTTGACCGACTTCACTTTCATTGCTCATTTTACATTTAATGAGGGAACGACCCTGAAAGTTGGATGATGCTGCTGAGTCGGCTGTTTGGAAAGAGCTTGCACGGCTTCCAAGGCTGGACACACCCAACACATTTCATCAGAGTCCTCCTGTCCACCCCTGAAAATGTCTTTCTATGTTTTCTGTTTCAGTTTCATTGCAATTCAGTGTGGAAACACAGGGAGGGGTCACAGTGAATGATTAGCTTGCGTTTGGCCCATGAGAACCTTACTAAGGCTTTGCAAGTTGAGTCCTCCCCCCTTCGTTTCTGTTGCTCATGAACTGTGGGTGGTTTTGTCTTGCAGACAAGGTTGAAGAGATGACGCACGCCCAGAAGACCTCACCCGTTGACACGAAGATTGCCACAATCAAACCACGCCCATCCAGTCGCTGCTTGGTTACGCCTACTGATATGAACGTAAGTGAACAGAAGCATGATGTTATATGTAAAGTGATGTGCAGAGGTGACGTTACGTTTAAATAAGTGGCTTTATATTAATCTGATTATTCTGTGTTCAGGTTATACAATATTATGGTGTTAGGTTTAGATTTGAAAGGTACCGTGGTCTTGTTTGGGTTTTCGATGTGTCGATGTACAGATGAGTGTTTTTGGCTGTAATGTTTGCCTCTTCCTTAAATGAAGTCCACAATGGAAAAATGGGATTCTTTGAACATCTGACAGCCAATGAAAACTGTGTTTGTGGGTTTTTCATTAACAACACTCTGGTTTGCAGTCCCTGTATCATGACCGCCAGGGAGTAGCAGTGGTGCCACCCACTGTGCCAGGAGCTTTCCTGGGGATACCTGAGAAGGGCACTATGAAAAAGCAAAAGTCAATAGGTACGATGTATGTACAGTCATTGTGTGTGTGGGTGGGCGTGTGAGTGTCAGCTCCAGTTGTGAACTGCTTGTCCAGTACCTTGTGCTTTTAGCTTGTCGTAATTTTCTATTAATGCTCAGAGGCCTTGCTCTGTGGACTTGCTCTGGTAATATTGAAGCTAATTATAGATAAATTAGAATGATCCAGTCAGCAAAGTGTGCTTTCAGGCGATAATATTGGAGGTCATTAAGCATATGCTGAGACCTCATTCTCAGTGCTGAACTGGAGGGACGTCATGCAGGTTAATGTTACTCACAGCTCTTTTGATTTGCAATGCCATCATTATTGTAACAAAAAAATTCGAAGCACTCTTAGCACGTTCTGGTTTGATGGTCAACTGGGAAAATGTGACACATGGGAAATGGTCTCTTTTGAGAAGCGTCCCTCATTGATTAAATGCCCCAAGCAAGACTTCCTGCCCCAGCTTTCACAGTTAAAAACCTGTGCAACTGTACAAATGGAAGGAAGGATGTTACTGGATTAAACAAGTGCCTGTGGTTCAGTGAAGCTTTCTTCTCGCCTCCAGATACAGAGAGAACTCTGCATTTATATCTAAATGTCACTACATTTCTCAACAGCAGAATAAAACAGATGTAAATTTGTGCAAACTGTTTTGGTCTTTTAACTGAGAAAATTTATCTGACCCTTTTAAATATACATAGCTTCCATAACTACTCCACGGCTACTCCTCTGAATAGATTTAAATCAGCCCTTTAACATAAATGCTTATCCTCGTCCTTGTGTCTGTTGTGAAGATTTCACTTGGTGAAGTTATTGCTCAGATTAACTCAACAAGAAATTCCCGCTTTCTGCAGCAAACATCAGCACAACATAGCTGGTTACTTTTCTCATCTATCCAGCCTCTCACAAATTTCTGGAACCCTCTGCTTGGATACATAAAGGTTAAGAATGATCTCACATCAATAAATGAGGCGTTTCCTGTAGACAGAAGAGGCCATGCAGGAAATGAAAAATAGGAATGTCGCCCCCAGGTCCTCACATAACTTTTATTTCTGCTCCATTTCTCCAAGGTACAACAGAGGATGAGAAACAGGGATTCCTCACACCTCCCCTGCTCAAGTTCTCCCGCAGCCTGTCTATGCCCGACACTTCAGAGGACATCCCTCCTCCCCCCGCCATTTCACCCCCTTCGCCGCCAGCCTACAACTCAGCTGCTGGCCCTACGCCCAAAAGCTATGGCACCACAAGACCAAGCTTCACCCAGAACTCACCCAATGCAGTGACGACCATTAGCCGAACCACCGACGTTGGTACGTTGAGGCGTGGCTATTTCCGGCAGAGCTCAGAGCAGTTTGAGAGCACACGTACTCGAGGACGCACGCCAGTGCCCGAGAACCCTTACTCTGAGGTGGGCAATAAAACACTGTATGTTCCAGCGAAACCAGCTCGAAGGAAGGGCATGCTAGTAAAGCAGCCCAATGTTGAGGACAGTCCTGAGAAGACATGTCACATGCCAGCAAGCCCCTCTGGTCCCGTTTCCATGCCTACCACGCCTGTAGAACGAACATGCTCCTCCATCCCCATCCCCACAATCATTGTGAAGGAGCCCTCCACCAGCAGCAGCGGCAAGAGCAGCCAGGGTAGCAGCATGGAGATCGAGCCCACCACTCCTGAACACCCACCTCTCACGCCCACTGTTGGTGGAAGCGGAGGTCTGCGTCCTGAGGACCCTCTTTCCCTAAGCAACCCCTTTGCGGCAGCTATTGCCGGGGCAGTCCGGGACCGGGAGAAGAGGCTAGAGGCAAAAAAGAACTCAATTGCCTTCCAGTCAATAGACATTGGGGATGATGAGTTGAGTGGTCCCATGCCTACCCCTCGCCTTCGCCAGTCAAAGTCCATCGACGAAGGCATGTTCAGTAGTGATGAGCGTCTTCGAAGGATATTAGCGCCTCCCACAGCACAGCTCGGGCCCCCTGTTGGCGGTGGCAGTGGCAACATGACAGATTTTAACACTCCTGAGCCCACAGTGGTGCGGGAGCCTCTAAACACCAGAACAGGCCAGTGTCCCAACTTGGACAGTCCCGTTAGTCTCCCAGCCACTCCTCCTAAGAGCCACTATAGGGCCAATGGGACCTACCTCCATCCTGTCACCGGCAAGCCCTTGGACCCTAATTCTCCTCTAGCTCTGGCCTTGGCAGCTCGTGACCGGGCTATGAAGGAGCAACAAAACCATCCTCAGAATCAGCCACCAAATCCTCCTCAGGTTCAGCAAACCCCCAAGCACGAAGCCCAGTCCCTTCCTATTCAGCCAAGCCACAAACCAGACCTCAACCAACCTCTGTTTATTGACACCAAACTACGCTCGGGTATCGAAACAAGTTTTGCTGCGATCTCCACAGCAACCATGGGGCGGCCTGGCCGAGGCGGCCTGCGGAGGCAGATGACAGAGCAGAAGTATGAGTCTGATGGAGCACGGGAAGAAAGGCAGCATCAGGCAGCTGAGGAAAGGAAAAGCGCGCCAGCGGATGTGGCAGACACATCAAAGCCCAAGTCAGCCGGGCTGTTGATGGTCCACACCAGCACAGAGGCAAGCAACAAGGTGAACAACCAAGAGGTGGAGGGGCAGGACAGCAACAGGCCATCTGAGCTGAAGGACCCCAACCATCCGGATCCTCTCAATGCCCCAACACTGTCCTCTAATCCCCAGCCGCCCTCGTCACGGAGGAGGAGCATTCCCTTAGGTGAATCTATGGATGAACCAGTAAAGCTGCCCTTCCGCATCCCCCCTCCCCCTCTGGCCTCTGTTGACATTGATGAGGAATTTGACTTCTCAGAGCCCCTCCCCCCACCGCTGGAGTTTGCCAACAGTATTGACATTCCTGATGACCAGGCTAGTGCCATTGCAGAGATGCTTCAGCAACAGAGACGGAATGGGGGACCTCCTCTACCCCCGTACCACGCTCACGCCCCTCCACCTGTCACCGATCAACACAAACGGGTGGCAAACAGCATGCCCCCCTCGTATCCTCCTCCTCCACCTGACCCAGAGTCAGGAGTGGGTGACTCGGGCATCGAAGAGGTAGACAGCCGCAGCAGCGGGGATCCTCAGCACATGGAGACCACCAGCACCGTTTCCAGCATCTCCACCCTGTCGTCAGAGGGAGGCTTCTGCGACAGCGCTCTGGAGAGCCTCTACGCCACCGCAGATGGACATGCCTTCCTGGTGGATCGACCCCCTGTGCCACCCAAACCCAAGGGCAAGTCTGTCATCAACAGAACATCTCTTTATCATGACGCTCTCATCGAAGAGCCCCCAGAGTCCTATGGGTCACCGCCTCAGGCCCCTCCCCCTCCCCCTTCATCCACTGAACCTCCTAGGACTCCAACTCAAAGGACATCCAAGCTGTGGGGCGATCAGCCCCCTGAGCTGTGCAGCCCCCCATCCACACCGGACACCAAGAACACCGTCATCACCGAGCTCAGCTCCATTCTGCAGCAGATGAATCGCGACAGGCCGCCCAAGCCAGGAGAAAGCCTTGACTCCCCCACTGGGACCAGGGGGGCCTTTGGAACAAGGTAAGTCAGTCCTGACTGCTTTCTCATCAATGGTTATACTTTTTAATTTTATATATACTTTAATTTTGATTTTGTGTGGACAGGTTTTCTTCTCTAGTCAGTTGTGTCTTCTTGGTTATTGATTATAGTTTCTGTCCATTTAGTGAGCAACCAAAGGTTCGGAGGTCTACAGGATCACACTGGTTTGAGTTGTGTATGAAGTATATATGAGGCCGCATGTGGTGCTTTTATGTCATGTGAAAGGTTTATAGTGGCCCAGTCAACCCAACGTTCTTCAGAGGCTTCATATTATTGTGGCTCAGAGTCTATATTTACTGTATACGTCTTTATATGCTCTCTCTATATATATCACGAAAGCCAGAGCGTAGCTTGGCAGGTTGTCAGATATGGTAGGTGAGCTCAGGTTTTTAATATAGTTCTCTGTACAGGCGTGATGATGCCAAACCTAGAAACCTCACTGTGACGGAGAGACGTCACTGCACCATACTTCTGTTCATCAAGAAAGTTCCAGCATTTAATTCTCTCTAAAAGCACGAATTCTGGCAGCAGCAGTAGTAGAAAATAGTGTTAAAACAAGCTTTTGCTTTAAAGTAGTAGGTCTTGGATTGTGTGTCAGGATCTGTGGGTCATGACTGGATCTGTGGAGTCTTTAAGAGGAAGATCTTAAAGTTGCTGCGTAGCTGAATGTGTAGACGTCGTCCATCTTTCCTCTCATCCTCGCACTTTTGATCTGTTTGACGTTTATTTGCACTTTTTTCTGGCACGTTAAACTGAACGTTTTCTTGGGTGGAAGCACAAAGGAGCTGTTTCCTGTGAGATGGGCGGGATTCAGCCGTGGTTCGTTTGGAATAGCAGACTGGTTTGCTGTATGTCCATGTCTCAGGTAGTTCAGGACATGCAGGAGTCAAATTTGCACTAACTGGGACAACATTTTGATGGACCCTGCACCTGAACCAGCTCAGCTCATGGTTTTTTAAACTCACATCCCCCCTGTATGAGAGGGAAATAAAAAGCACGATAAATAATTCACCGCTCACATGCATTTTGTATGAACGGTCCCATCGCTCATCAGAGAGGTGGTGAGAGCAGAGGGAAAGAGTTGATTCCTCTGGGCGCTCGTGCCTTCTGATCTAATAAGCGATGTTTGATCAACACACTGACGTCCATTTGTGGTAATTACAGTGAGATGCCCAGCTGCTTAGGTCCGGCCTCGTGTCCCTTCCTTCACGCTTCACACCACATACTATCACATTATCCTTATTTTCATCCTCTGCAGTTCAAAGTCATGTCTGTTGACCTTTACACCTTGTACTCATCTCATTTTCAGCTCATGCTTCTCCATCTTCACCTCCATTTTCTCCAGTCTCCTGTTGTTCCTTCGCCTCTTCTTTCTTCATGCCCTTCTGTGTCTCCCATCTTCACAGGTAGGTTCCATCACATCCCGCCAAGGCCCTGTTTCCACTTTTGTGTGTTTGTTTTTGTGTTTTTGCGCTGCCATGCTACATGACGTTTAGAACACAATGTTGTCATGTGATTAGACTCTGGAGCATTTTGTTGCATAACGTTACATACTAGTGAAGAAAAACTGAAAATGATGCAGCTCGTTTTGAGATGATACTAAATATGATCCTGAATTTACTCTAAAACTGCACTTTGTGTCTGTGTTGTGATAAATGTGCTGAGCTAGTAGTAGAAGAAATGATGGATAATACAGAATGAATGAGCTCAGTGAATGGCTTCATTACTGTGGCGTTCTGTTTAATCTCGCAGTGATTATGGTGTGACGTGCAGCAGCTTAACTTTCTCTTACTCTGCCATTTTGCTGAAAAAGTTGCTTTGTCTAAAAAGTGTCAACATGACTCGGCATAAAAAATCAAAATCAAGAAACTGATTTAGAGACGAACAAAGATGAAAAACATGGCTGTGTGTCCTCAGATGCTGAGACTGGCTCAGTACCTACTTACCCTGAACACAGTTACACTCTGTGAACAAATCTCCACACCTGTACACAGCTGTGTACAGGTGTGATCCAGATACACACTGAGTGATTATTATTTTGTAAAGTTTAACTTAAGTATAGAATGTAAAGTTTTAATAAAAGAAGCCCAAAGACTCCGAGGCGAGGATCATGCAGAGAGTCCAGCTCCCCATATTCGAATGTTGACAGCTGGATCAGTATCTCTGGCTCAGGTGTCTCTTTTCTCATCTCATTTACTTTTTCGTCCACGTTTATCACATATGTTTGCCTCCATTGGCCACATCATCAGTCTGATTGGATCCATCTTTTTCTTGGGTTCATACAAATCAGGATCAGCACTCCTCCAGACCAGAAGGGGATGGTGATGCACCTGAAGCTCCTAAAAATGCCAGAAGAGGAATAACTTGTAGTTTTATCTAACATCTCCACATGAACTGATCGACCATGAGTGAGAGAAGAGCTTGTTGTCATTTTCACAGGCTTTCACTCCCTCCGCTCCCTCGTTCGGAGCGTTCGGTTTGACGTGCTCTAAACACTACAATGATCGTTTGTGTTGAGCTCTGCTTTCCTGCCACTTTAATGAGACAGGGAGGACGATTGTGTCACTTCAGCTCAGGTCCTGACCACTGACTGACGTAGTTCTTTGGGAGGAGTGAAACCTGCGTTCACCTCTGGGGGAGGCGGATACGTTTACTCCTTTTCAATTTCTGCATAGACGCGTTTAGACTTAGCTTTATGAATCACTATCAGGTTTAAATGGGAAATATAATCAGTTAACATTTGAATTGATTTCTGCTGGAGCTACCATTTAAATATAGGTCATGTAAAACCCTGATTTGTAACCTCAACATAAAAACTGATCGGCAGGCAGGAGCCACACTGATCAGTGAGTCCTTCACTTTGCCTTCATGAGATAGTGTAGAAATGTAAAACTTGGTTTACTGTTTCAAGATTCCTGCCCTCATTCAAAGACAAAGCCATCATAGATGTCCACAAATGTTTCTACACTCAGAAACAGCTGAGACTCACCTGCTGTGAGATTCAGGTGTGTAGTTGTTAATGTCAGAGAAACATCTCTGTTTTCCACTGACACAGTTTCATCAGCCTTTTCCTGTCGCCGTGTGGTTTGCAGGAATGCTGACTGATGTGATTAGCTCGGTTCGGTTCAGCTGAAGCAGCTGAAGCAGATGTTACCCTGCTCTGATGTGACTGCAGGATTTGGGCCTCGGTCCTAAAGTGACACTGATCATTCTGCTAAAATCCGTCAGTTGCTTGTAATCTGGTCTTTTCGTTTGTTTCTCTGAAGCATTTGTGTGTGTTTCTCATGTCAGACAGAGTTTAAACCTCTCTGTCTTGTGTGCCACCGGGGTCTCCCATTATCAGCTCCTGTGCTGGGGGGGTTTACCACGCACTGCAGCAAAAGATAAGCTTGTAGGCAGAGAGGGAGTGCTTTGACATGTGAAGAGGCCTGAGGAGGGTAAAGGTGGTCCTGCCTCTGTGACCGTCAAACCGAGAAACACAGAGGATGGAGGATGGCCCAGATCCACACATGCTCTCCCTCCCTCGCTCGCTCTCTGGAATCAGCCTCAGCGCTGGTGGTGGTAACATCAGATTTTCTCCTTTGGACATTTGTGGGGTTTTTTTCCTCTTTTTTTTTTTTATCCCTGTCTCTTAGCCTCCCAGATTAAATGTGCGTTGGTTGTGCCTGTGGACGAAAGGGTTGCCTAGCAACCAGCTGATGAGCGCAGCCTTGAGGCCTGCAGTGATGTCAGTCTGAGTCGGGGGAGGGGTGTGTGTTTGTACATGTGCGCGTGTGTGTGTGAGAGAGAGAGAGAGATGGATGGAGGATGGCAGGCCTAACCCTCAACAGAGTTCAACATCATCTCACGCAGGTCACGTGCCGCGCTGATTTTGTAGGCCACCGTTATGTAACCGAGCACAGCCGAGTCAGTCTGTGTGCGCGCGTGTGTGTGTGGGTGTGTGGGTGTGCGTGCATGCACATGCACGCGCGGGTTCGAGCTTCCATAAATAAAGGCAGCGTGTGCATGCATGCCGATGACTGCGACCCTGAATGCGTGAGCCGGTGTGTGCTGAGAGAAGCAGGAGTCATGCGATGTGTGGGCGTGGTGAAGGCGAGGTCTCCCACCGCTGATATCAATAGCTCCGCATCACTGTGCCCTGAACCCGCTCAGCTGACAGAGAACCAGCGTCGCTCCTGCGCTGAACTGAAGGCCAGCGAGGAACACGTGCTGACGTTACTGCTGTGCGCGCGCGTGCGTGTGTGTGCGCGCGCGTGCCTGACTGTGTGAGTGCACATTTGCAGAATGTGGCTGTGCTGTTGCTTTAAAGCTCTGTGTGCTAAGGTTTTTATTTTTAGCAATTTTCTTTCTGTGATTCTTCAAGTGAACATTTAACTAAAGCTGCAACACATTATTGTTTTCATCACTGATCAATGGTTTGATCATATCTTAGACAAATCAATTCATCTTTTAGTTTTAAAACGTGAAGAACTCAAGGTGACGTCTTCAAATTTTGTTTTGTGTGACTTAGAGTTTAAAACCCAAAGATATTCAGCAGCAAATCTTTTCGTCACTTCATCATTTTTCACTTGTTAAATGATTTTGTTTCAGCTGTAAAACTAACACGACATGAAGAAGAGGAAACGTGGAGGTTTCCATTTTGTCCAGTTTTCTACTGATGTATCGTCCTGTATTTTCAGAATATTAGTGAAGACGTTCATTACACACTGTTAATACTCTTCACTGTGTGACTCCATCACAGTCACCAGGTATTTCTTTCTTCAGTCAGCAAGTGAAAACCTTGTTGTAAACCACAGTTTTCATGGTAGAGACTGTGGTTGTTCCTCTGCCTCCAGTTCCTTCAGATCATCGTAAAAGGTTTTTTACCCTCATGATCTAAAATAATGATTTGAATAAGACGTCAATAAGACATGAACGTCCCCGTCAATAAGACATGAACGTCCTCAGACTTTCAGATCAATCGTGGCCAAAGCTTTATGTGTCTAATACTTTGGAGACGATGGTGGTGGAGAGACAGCATGAAGCTGATCTGGAGGCTCGTGGTGGCTCAACATCTCACCAAGTCGCTTTACGTTGGTTTCTCCTTTAATTCGTTCCCGTCCGTATATACGCAAATAATCTGACGCACCGTCGGCCGCCTGACAGAAACTCATAGCACAGCACTGTCCTCTTTTGTTATATGTGACTCTTGTTAGCTGCAAGAAATGGTAATAAGGTCAGAGAAGCTAAACGAGGCACTGTGCTAATTAGTCTAATAGGCAATTACATACTTTTCACATCAATTTAACTCCTGTAACAGAAAGTGTTTAATAGATGATAGAATAGTAGGATACCAATTAGAGAGGTGTGTGTGACAGATCTGAGGTTAAAGCGTCTGTGCTTTTGTTTTCAGAGCCAGAGTGTAGCCGTCCAGTCTGACCTGTCAGAGCAGATAAAAAATAAAATAAAAATAAAAAGTGTTGTGACCCAGCAGCAGGAGAAGTGTCCGGCAGCCGAACAGACGTGGAAGTTGTTTGAAGAAGGTTTTGTAGCAGTGAAAACAGGAGGCAGACAGATGGCAGAGACTCATCACCTCATGAAGATGTTATGTTCTTTCTTCTGTTCCCTTCTTTTCTTTTACCTCATGTATGTGTGTGTGTGTGTGTATTTACATGCTGTTTATCACATGTCTAATGTTGTCCTTTGTCTCCATCTCATCCATCCAAACGACTTCCTGTGGAAAAGCTGGTGCTGAAAAGTGAGAAGTGTAAGTTTTGTTTCACAGAGCGGCGGAGCAGCACTGAAACAACGGCCCAGTTCCATTTGGCAGAACGGCCCCCTCAGTCCCCTTCACTTCCCCTCGGGCTGTTCCATATGTTACAAGTAGGAAAGAGCGATATCTAGGCTACGCGTAGCACCTCACAATTGGTGGAAAAAGTCAATTTGAGAGTGAGGAGGTCAGATTTGGCCTCTTTTCTGCTCTTGGCTCAGTTCTCCCGTCTCAGTCCGTCAGTATTCACACAATCTGTGTGTTGACGGTTCAGTGGGTTTATTAGGAGAATACTCAACAGGGAACAAGTCCTCAGGGGAAGTTGAAGGAAGGTGTGATCATTCTGCATGAGTTGGTGTGTGTGTGTTGTGGTGGTGGTGGTGGTGGTGGTGGGGGGGGGGGGGGGGGGGGGGGGGTGTATGGGGGGGTATCCTTGTGTGTCACTGCTCCAGATATCAGCACATCCATCACATCTCTCCATGTGGGGCAGCAGGTAAAGTGAGGGTGATGTCTTTTACTCACACACATTTTATCAACGAATCCAGTGAAGAGACAAACGTGTCTGTAGCACTCGGCCTGAAGCCCATTGATTCCTACTGAAGACATAAATCTTAAACGTGACTCACACATCTGTAGTTTCAGGCTCAGTAATTTCCTACAACATCTGCTCAGTGTTGGTTTTAACAAACAGTTTGTTCAGGACTATTTTCACTGGCGGATTAATCCACATTAGATGCTGTAGTGTGTGTGTGTGTGTGTGTGTGTGTGTGTGTGTGAGTCAGAATAAACTACAGTCTGTGTGTTCATGTCATGTCTTTAGGACCAAAGGAATAAGACTCATCAGGCTTTGACACAGACACAGTATTTGTTCGAGGGATCAGTTGATCTGTGATTTGTTGACGAGAAGAAAAATAGAGAATAAGCCTCAGACGGCTCAAGACCAGCTGTCACAGGCGTTTAACTTTTCTCCTCTAAACCTCCTGAAGAAGTAAAACTATTTAGTGTTTTTCAAGAAAAAAAAAAGACCAAAAACTGTAAATGTTAGGAGCAGGACATCATTTTATTTTCTTTTAGTCTGTCCTGGAACCATTTGAAGGGGTGAGCACTGAAGAGTGGAATCAAAGTGACTGTACATTTAATTTACTTCAACTTCAAAGAGTGGATTTAGTCTTAAGTTTCTCTTTAAATGAAAGTGTCCGTGATTCAAACCTCCCAGCTTTAATTTCCTGAGACTGTTTCTGATTCAGTGACTCCAACACAAAGTTTATTCCTTTTTAATTTTGACAAAAATGAGAAATATTTCTTTGCTGATGATGAATAATCTCTGAGGGAAAATGTTTGCTTCAGTATTCTATTATTCTGTCTCCGTCACACTGTAAAGGCTGTAAAAAGGTTAGAGTGGCTTTCCTCCCCCTCCCCACGTTCCTGTTATACACATCCATCCATTAGGAGCCGGTAGGTGGACTGAGCTCTGCAGGCTTCCCTCTGGCTGATCTGATCCCAGAGGCCTTTCACTCAGTCTCTGTTACAGCTGCAGGAGGCCTGAAGAATCCTCTGCACCAAAGTCAGTTCTGTAAATAAAAAAAAACAGGATTTCTTGATTTGACATGATTATAAATAAATAGTGAAAACTGATGTAAAGTTCTGACTGAGTCCTTAAATTCCCACAAAACCAGCCATTTGTAAGTCATTGAATTTCACCAAACAGGATTTCTCAAGGCCTTGAATTTAACATCCAAGTGAGCGTAGGAAGTTCTGTTTAATAATCCTGTTAAAATAATGTGATGAATCTTCCTTTAATTTAATTAGCAAGCTAATAATTTCATTGTGGTTAATTATCAACGAGCCTGAACTTCTTCAAAAGTTGGTTACTATGATATTGCTACGACTACTACTACTACTACTAATAATAATAATAATAATAATAACAAATCACAGTACAAAGCTCAGGCTGTTATGATGATAAAGGTCAAGCCAGAAGTTTATTAATGACATTTATCTTCATGTGCAGAAAATGAAAATGCTGATGATTAAAAAACAAAACGCTGCTCATGAAATAAAACATAGGCCTGTTTTCTTGTTATATTCACATATGAGTCATGTAAACAACCTTCATATGTTAAAAGACCTGTCAGTCACTAAGGGAGTAATGACCTGAGCATGTTAATATATTTCAGTATGCAGTCGCTCTGTTCAATTCAATTCAATTTTATTTATATAGCGCCTTCCACAATCAAAATTGTCTCAAAGCGCTTTACAGAGACCCAGAGCCTGACCCCAGAGCAAGCACTTAAGGCGACAGTGGCAAGGAAAACTCCCTTTTAACAGGAAGAAACCTTGAGCAGAACCTGGCTCAGATGGGGGACCCTCCTGCCGATGGCCGGGCTGGGTGAAAGGAGGAAAAGGAGGAAGATAGGACAGCTAGGAATGGAGGAGAGGGGGAGAAAGACATGCAGCATAATACAGACAATGTGGGTCAGTATTTACATTACAGTTAGTGAACAGTTATTGGATAATGTGTGCTAAGTAGATTAGAATTATGAAACAGAGCACGGAGGCAAAAAGCTGTCATGACTGGTAATTATTTACATTACAGTTTGCAAAGAATATTAATCAAATATTTATCTGTAGCAGAATGGAACATTAAACATGTTAGAAATAGATCATTGTAAACAATAAACAGCAGCAGGTGGGTGGAGCCAGGACCATAGGACATGCAGCTCCGGAGCCAGAGGTACCTGCAGAAAGGTACAGTGTGCATGGAGTCACTGAATCCTGAATCACTGAACACATTAGTTAGTAGGTTTACACAGATACTAACTTTTAACAAAGCAGCTCATAGTAAGTGTCCAACTATAAACATCAGAGCTGGAAAACAGCTCAAAGAAAAGTGAAGCCTCTGAGGGAAAATGGTTCTGCCCTGGTTTCACATTCAGCCTCTTCATCAGCTCGTCAGCTGCTGCAGCTTTGCTAAAACGTTTTGCACACGATGCCCCCTGCTGTTTGCTCTGCAGCTTTACATTATTAAATCCTCTCAGCTCGAGCTGATGAACAGCTGCAGTTTTACATTAATGATCCACAATCTCCAGGCTCATTTTTCTCAGGACCCGTTGGAGAAACTCGCGCTCAGTTACGCAGATTCTTCCATCATGTTCCAGTCGACCGACTTCTGTGATCACACAGCTCGTGAACTTCACATCATTATCACTTTTTTTTTTAAGTGTTTCATACATTTTTAATTCGACCTCCTGCCTTCCACTGATTCACTGGTTTCAGTCCATGTCAGTACGCTGTGAAAATCGACCACAGTTTACTCACATTTATTCACCTGCTTATTTTTTTAAACATGGTGTCACAGCTCAGGAAGCTGAGAGGCACATGTAGAGGTTTTTTTTTTTAATTCTTACTTAAAGTGTTTGTGGGGGAAAAAGTCAGAAACATTTTCTTATTGTTTGACACGACACCGATCGAGTACGAAGCAAAGAAACTTTAACAGATTTTAATATTTTATTTTCCCACAACTCTTTCACCCACCTCTCAGCTCACAGCCCAAGTTAGCAATACAAACCACACAAAGGGTCTACAGTGACTCAGCAGAAATGTCATTATAAGACAAGTAAGTAGGCAAATATGGAAAATGTGAGCAAATACATTCAGTATAAATAAATAAGTCTTTGTCCCATTCAAGGTTTATTCCACCTGTTGTACATATCAGGATCAGTTTCATCTTCACAGAGAGAACTATTTAAAAATTCTAATGATAACGTCATCAGGTTTTTCTTCAGGTTGAGGTTGTGGCTGTAGTTACAGACTGTCCTGAGTCGTATGATGAGCAGTGTAGGACACAGTGATTTGGAGGTTTGACCCACATCAGGGACTAAGATTCAGATCGTCTCAGTCTTTATGGAAAAGCATTTTTCAGTTTTCATTTTAAATCTTGAACAATTAGATATTTTTTTCACAACCTGTGAATGAATATTTCTCAGCTGCTGAGCCTCAAATCTCACAATTTGCTGCTTCACTGAACGCGTCCGTTAACATCATTTAAAACACCTGTGATCAGCTGCTCACCGGCAGTTACCTGTCATTCAAAATAAAAGTCTGTGCAGCTTTATTTGAAAAGCACATTCATTGTCTGTCATCACCTGTTTAATCCCGGACAAACGTACAGTCCACCTGGTTTATAGTCAGTGAGCTAAAATGTGGAACAGCCTCTGTGTTTAGGATCATCTTTAGTCGTGAAAGTGATCCAGGCCTGATCAGTATTGATCAGTATTGATCAGTGCAGGTTTACGTGTCCGGATCTGACCCTGACTAATCCGTGGTCTCCTCTCTCTCCCTCTCAGGCCTCCCACCGAAGACTCAGGAATGCGTAATAACGCCGCCGCTGCTGCCCTCACCTCCACCCCGCCCAGCAGCCTCCCATCCCAGCCACACCCCTGCAGCCCGCCAGACTCCGCCTCCTCCCTCACACCCTGCTCTTCACTGCCGCCCTCCGTGTCGCCCACCCTCACTGACGTCTTTGGCCTGCCCACCCCGCCCATGGGCAGCGGCGGCGGCTACAGCCTGAGCTCCTCGTGTGGCGGCAGCGGCAGCTCACGCTCCCCGTCGCCGCTCACTCTGATGCAGGCGGTGGCGGCCTCGGGAAAGCCCTTCGCATCCAAGCCCATGGAGCTGTGGAGCAAACACGACGTGGCGGACTGGCTGGAGAGCCTCAACCTGGGAGAGCACAGGGACGCTTTCCTGGACAATGAGATCGAGGGCGCCCACCTGCCCTCGCTGCAAAAAGAGGACCTGATAGACCTGGGCGTGACGAGGGTGGGCCACCGCATGAACATCGAGAGGGCCCTCAAGCTGCTGCAGGACAGATAAGCCCAGAGGAGACAGGGTGGCGACGTGTGGAGTCAGGGCCGAGGAGAGGGAGGTGTTACCGATCACTTTTACCAACCTCTTCATCAGACATAATCTCAAGTCGTGGAACTGGGTAGAAGTTTTGTCCAAACTGATGCTGCCTCTTGCTGTTTTTGTCCTCTCTCATCCTCCGTTGTCGCCCTCATCTCAGTGCTCCGGTCTTGTCCGCCCTCTTCCTCCTTCCCACCATCCTGAGCATCAGGGGATCATGGGATGTCTGGAGGAACTGCAGAGGGAGAGAGAAGAGAATAGCTGCTATGTTACATCATGGAGAGGGAAAGCAGAGGAGGCCAGTATGAAGGACTGTCCAGAAAACAAAGAACTCTGGGAAAGTTTGTCCTCTAACACTGGAAAAAAAATACTCATCTGGAAGTTTATTTCACATAAAGACTCGTGCTCACCCAACTGCTTTGGAATACTAAAGACTTTTTCCATACACCCCAGTGGGGGTGCATGAAAAACCAGCTGAGCTGGTCGTTGCTCCTTTTCTATCTTTGCTAGAGTTTGTTCAGAGAATAATATTTCTTCACTAGAGTCCTACCGGAGTTATATTTCTGGTTGCATCTGAAGTTGTAGAGAAAAATTTGAGATAGACTCCATTTTTTTTGCTTTTCACCTGTTTGTGTCAAAATAAGAACATTAGCTGACATGTTTAAACAAACACTAAACCATATCCCGTGTCCACACACACACACACACACACACACACACTTTATGCGCAGTGCCACACACTGAATTCAAACAAGAATACACACTGTCTTCACAGACATACACCCCCGAAGCATGTGTACACACACCATTGCTGCATTGGCCTTCTCCTGGGAGAGAGCAAAACGTGGAGAGAGGTGGTCACCAGAGGAGGAGCTCTGCTGCAGCAGGGGCCCTGGGGCCCCTCGTCAGTCTACACCCGTCCGGTGTCCACCTCAGCTTTCACGCAAAACAGAGGCGAGGACACGTGGTACAAGATGGGCAGACAAATGTTGGACAGGAAATATGCTCACCTTTAAATGGTTACACCAACTTGTCTGGCTGCAAAGGGCGTCCTGATCCTCTCTTGACCTGTCCTTTGAGTTTTGTGTGTGTGTGTGTGTGCGAGTATGTGTGTGTGCGTCTTAAGGCCAGTTTAGCTTTTTCCATGGATCCGCTCTGTAGGCCACAGTATAGGAAACTAGAGCTGTTCTTTACTTTTGTACTTCATTCTGTCAGATCCTCTTCCTCCTCACCAATAGCAGGTCAGCACTAGATAAACATGTGGCCCCACAGTAAAGCTCATGTATAGACATCCTGTGTGTATGTGACAGAAGCTGAGAAAGCTATTTAGCGGCATGTTTAAAGGAATAATTCAGCATTTAGGAAAATACACGTACTCACTTTTTTGCTACGAGCTCGATGAGAAGCTCAGTTCCACTCTCAGAGCAGTGTGTTCAGCTCAGAGCCGAAAACTTTATTCAGAGTCACAGTGTGAGCAGAGACTGTTGGTGCATGACTTTAACACACTCAGTGACGTACATGAGTCATGTGACCTAAACGTCACTTGCCACCTGTGAGCGATGAGGAGACAGGAACCTTCCTCACATTAACACATGAACATTAAATCCATATTTCCATCATGGTTTTTCGTCGGAGGCTCTCCTTTCATGACCTCATCACGCTCTGCTATCTTCTTTTCTTTTTTAATGCCGACTGTAACCGACGTTCATGTGAAGGCCCAACTCAAAGATTCATTTGAATTTTTCCAAAATTTCTATAAATTCAGTTAAAATTTGCTCCACGTGTGAATAATAACTTTACTATTGATTTGTAATAATGCAAAAAAAAAAAAATCCTCAAAAAAACAGTAAACTTCAGGAGGAAACGCTGAATGAGAGGATGTAAGAAGCGAGTGGAACAGACCTGAGATCAGCTCTCTGTGTGAAGCTGGAGCCAGGAAATGATTAGCTTAGCTTAGCTTAGCTTGAAGAACCAGGGGGAAACTAAAACTTTAACTGCCGTTAAGTTTCTTAAATCTCTTTAATCAATTTGTCATATCTCAGCTTTACAAGTGTTGATTGGCAGATTCTGTGTAACAGAGCTGGGCTAGCTGCTTTCCCCTGGCCCCAGTCTTTATGCTAAGCTAAGCTAAACTAACGGTCACCCAGCAGTAGTTTGATAACACACTGATCTGAGAGTGGGATTAATCTTCTCATCTGTTGAAAGTGAATAAGCACATTTCCTTAAATGTCGAACTGTTTAAGGTTGATGTTCTTAATGAATTTGAATCTTTCTGGAGATTTTTTTTTTTTTTTGGTTTTCAACAATTTTAAATAACACGAGTTGTAAGCAGCCTAATATTTAAAGAGCTAAAACTCAAGTTTTAACAGAGAGATCACATATTTTCTATTTAGCTAAATGACTACCTGAAGATTTTGTACATGGTTCTTTGTTATTAGAAAAAGAGATTTAAGAGATTCGTTAGCATGAAGCTAACTCAAGCTCGAACCCTGTCAGATCCAAAATGAACCAAACAGCAACGCTGCTGTTTAAAGGTACAATTCTGTGTTTTAGAGCAAAGTCAAAGGGGGACATACTGTTTTAGACCGAAACAGCCTTCAGCAGTCTGATTTCTTCCTGTAAAGAAGGCTGGAGACGTGACGCTGTGCTAGCAAATCTGTCGCAGACTGACTCTGGCAGCCCCTACAAAACCAGACCGTTTGTCTCTGATGATAAACAAGATCCTTTCTCATGAGTGTATTTATCAGCAGGTTCATGCTTTGTAGAGCGACTTCAGCCAGATGACATGAAATCACGCTGAGATTTCAGAGCAGATGGAGAATCTGTGGCTTCAGGGTTTTATGTCGAATTACGTGTTCACATAAGTCCACACGCCTTCTCCTGCCCTCTAACCACTGTGCAAGAAACAACCAGAGAATAACAAAGCCGGCAGATGTTCATCAGCAGGGCCCCTGTGAGATTAGACAGGGACAGAAGCCTTTTCTGATCAGTTGCAGATGAGTCCCGTGGTCTTATCCAGTCTCACTGCAGCCTTGGCCGTAGAGACCAGATTTAAAGTTTGTCTTAAGGGTCCAATTTAAACCTAAATCAGCATTCATAAAGCTGGAAATGTGTGTGTTTGCCAGCAGTGATTACAGGCTGGTCAGAAGTACAGTACAGTATGTGTTGAAATGTGTATATAAGAGTGTTTAACAGGATAAAATGTCTATTTGATTATATGTATAGCTCTATGAAAAGGTTTAGAGTAAAAAAAAATAAATTCTATAAAGGTTCATTTATAGTTGCCAGAGCTGACGTGATGACCAAGCAATGGTCTCATTCGCCCCATCATCCTGCAGAGGATGCCTTAAATAGCTCAGTGTTCCCCTCCTCCTCTACCTGCACCTCTGTCCCCTTCTATATCTCCGTAGAGACAGCAGAGTCTTTCAGATCAAACCTCACATGTGGTTTGATATGTGCTCGAACACCAACAAGTTCACGCTTATTTGGTTTCATATCACACGCCACAGCTTCATGTAGGTGCAGCTTTTTGAGGAGACAGATGAAACATACTCAAGCTCTGTGTTCTGTGAACATTCTGAGGCTGCACGGGACAATGCTGCTATAATCCTGTTCCTGTTTGAACGTGTAACTTATTTTAGAACAAACAGCGACGTGTCGGAGGGGATAGAAAAGCACAGTATTTTTAAAGATTTGTATAGAGTTCTATGAAATTTTATAGAGGTTATCTGAACAAAACCTGTTCAACACTGACGCGTGGATTGCCAAAAACAAATACTATATAAATAAAAAAAAATGTGGATATTATTAGAGTTATGGGTTATGTAAGAAGCAATATTTATTCTGAATGAATCTCCTTGGTTGTGTTTTATTTTCCCATTTTAAAGTTACATATCATGATGCAATCACTTGTCAGTGTTTTAATGAAGTGTTGCCTAAAGTAGATTCAGTCTCTACTGCAGTAGTTAAATATTTTGGCCAATCAAGTGACCACAAAACCCAGGTATCTTCTGACGACCACCATCTGCCTGACTAGACTTCTCTCATCTTCTGAAATCCCTGAGTTTAGAGTGTGTGTATAAAAAAAATAAAATAAAAAAATCTGTAAATTTTTTAAAAATATATATCTGCAGGCCATTTCAGTAGGAAACTATATGAAACCTATATATATGTATACATACAGATATCCACCAAAAAGATTAGCGGTGGGTGTTGACTCGTTCCTGCAGATCAGCAGGTCACTGTCAGTTTTCTCTGTGGAAATGTAGAGCTGAGTAGATGTAGTAGGAATCTTTAAAGAGCATCACCGTGGTGTGGAGCTTCACCAGGCCATGTGTAGGACAGGCATGGCCTCACTAACCCACTTCCACTCCCCTTCAAAACACTGGTCCCACCTTTATCATTGTCCAACATTTGGCTGTTTCTTTTTTTTCTTTCTTTCTCTTAATTAATTCCTTTTTTTTCATTAATAGATTTTATTCTTTGATTAAGTCTTCATAGAGGCTAAGATGTTTTCGGTAATTTGTGCAAAGACTTGTGTTCATGTTTTCTATGTTGCTGTAATTTTGTGCTACTAAATCATCATAGAGTCAATTAATTACTGAGATGAAAAGAGAGAGAATTTTCCTGTAACTACACTCTTCCTCCCCCTGCCCCTCAAATCCTCAAGACTTCTTGTATGGCAACCAAAATTCACTGTAAGAAATAAATATAATATTGCACTAGCGTTGTATCCCTCTCAGTCTTTACAGTGCAGGTGTGTGGGTCAGCACGTTTACACTGGACGAGGAGCCGCCGTCACACCTGAGCGACGCAGGTAGATGGATATAAAACTGTTCAGCTCTTTAAATCATGGAAAACAAAGTGGTACAAGACACAAAGACGAAGCCAGTGAATAGTTTGTACTGATTCTGTCTTTTAAAAGATTTTTTCATGTAATTGAATTTGTGAGAGCAGGTCACAGGTCAAATTATTATTATTATTATTATTATTATTAGGGATTAACTCATCTTAGATGTAGTCTTTCACGCACTCGCTTTTAGTCCAGATGGCACTGGATGATTGGTTGGTTGTCGGTTAATGGTTTTTCTTCGTCCAGGTCACGTGCATAGACTGTATAAAACATGGACGTAGCACCCGTGACGTCACCCATTGGTTTTGGAGAGTTTTGTGACCAAACCATGGGCGTTTGAGCTGCGCCATCTTGGATTTTAGTGGGAGTGTACTTGAAAAATGCAAGTGTAATGGAAAAATGCAGCCGGGTGGCATTTCGGACTGGCCGTACTTTAATGAACTTGTTGTAGGGGATTGGTCCAAACGGGCTGAAATGTTGTCTTCTGAATCTTAAGGCATTAAGTTATCAAAAGTTTTGGTGTGGGTTACACGGTCTACTTGACCCTTCGCCTACACAGAAAATTAATATAATTGTGGATGTATCTCCCACATACTTCATCCGATGTGGATGAAAAAAATCAGGCATGATGACCATGTGATTCTGAACAGATTGATATTCTAATATGATGATACAGTCAGAGTGCCACCTACTGGCTGTATGCATTATTTTTAGCCATATTTTCCACATTCCACACATTGTGTTTTAATGGTCCTCTTAGGGACATAACCTGATACATTTGAAATGTTGTCTCATGGTTTAGAAGACATTGATGAGTAAAAGTTATCAAAAGCTTTCATCAAAGTTACACGGTGTGGCAGTGGCGCTGCCACGAAATTGACCCTTCACCAACACACAGGAAATGGATGTATTTGTGCCTGTATCTCCCAAGGCAAGGCAAGGTTTATTTATACAGCACCATTCGTACACAAGGTAATTAATAGTGCTTTACAGATTACATTAAAATCATACTTCATCCACTGTTGAACAAACTTTACAGTCAGGTTGACCTTCAAATTCTCAACTGATTTATATGCTCATTAGATGATACACTCATAGCGCCTCCTACTGGGAGGGGCCCATGTATTTTCTCTTACTGTATACTGCTGTGCTTCTCTGGGGAGAAGAGCAGGAGAAAGGAGAGGACATTATCTAATACATTTGAAATGTTTTCTCATGGTTCAGAAGACATGAGTAAAAGTTATCAAAACCTTTCACTAAAATAACATGGTGTGGGCTGGGCGGCACCATGAAGTTGACCCTTCGCCAAAACGAGATGGATGTATTAGCGGGTGTTTCTCCCACATACTTAATCTATTGAAGTACGTAATATTTTGACATGATTCTTAAGTAATACGTTTTTTGAAGCCTTACTATATTATGACATTTTTTTGGAATATTTTGTCTTAGAAAAATCCGACTTTTTTTGTCATATTTTGAAGCCTTACTATACGATGACGTTTTTCATGACATTTTGAGGTCTTACAAGAATCTGACTTTTTTTGTCATAGTTTGAAGCCTTACTATACTATGACATTTTTTATGACATTTTGAGGTCTTACAAAAATATGAATTTTGTTGGCATTTTTTGATGACTTACGTCCATATGACTTAAAAAAAATATGACTTTTTTTGGCATTTTTTGACGCCTTACTATAGTAGGACGTTTTTTTATGACATTTTGAGGTCTTACAAAAAAATAACTTTTATTCCCATTTTTGGACGCCTTACTATAGTATGATGTTTTTTATGACATTTTGAGGTCTTACAAAAAAATACATTTTTTTCATATTTTTGGACGCTTTACTATAGTATGACGTTTTTTATGACATTTTGAGGTCTCACAAAAAAATAACTTTTATTCCCATTTTTGGACGCCTTACTATAGTATGATGTTTTTTATGACATTTTGAGGTCTTACAAAAAAATTAATGACATTTTAGGATGTGACATTTTTGACCGATCCTCAGGGGACCAAGAGAGAGACATGGGACCTTGTCCTACCCCTACATGGGACCTTGTCCTAGGGTTGTTGAGTGTACAGGGCCTAAGTGTGAGAGGCCAAAAATGTTCCCCCAGAAAGTGTTTAGGAGCACGTTTCAGAGCCTAAGGAGTGGTTTGGACCCCCCTTTTTGTGGTACTTTTTGTCAAACTGAAGTTGGTGTTTAGGGTTGAGTGTACAGGGCTTGGAGTTTTAACCATTTTGAGGCCGTTCTGAAAAATGACTTTTTTTGGCCGATTTTGATAGCTTACTATACTATGACCATTTACACGACATTTTGAGACCAAAAAAAATTTGACTTTTTTTGGCCGATTTTGACGCCTTACTATACTATGACCATTTTTATGACATTTTGAGGCCAAAAAAAAAATTTGACTTTTTTTGGCCGATTTTGACGCCTTACTATACTATGACCATTTTTATGACATTTTGAGGCCAAAAAAAATTTTGACATTTTTTGGCCGATTTTGACGCCTTACTATACTATGACCATTTTTATGACATTTTGAGGCCAAAAAAAAAATTTGACTTTTTTTGGCCGATTTTGACGCCTTACTATACTATGACCATTTTTATGACATTTTGAGGATGTGACATTTTTCACCGATCCTCAGGGGACCAAGATAGAGACATGAGACCTTGTCCTACCCCCCCATTTGTGGGTACCCCGAGTCCAACGGTACCACCCTTAAGTCTCTATGACTTAGGGTTCCAGAGTTATGAGCATTTGAAGTTCCCCCATATAAGTGAGTTGGGAGAGTGAAAATTTTCCAGTGTGAGAGGCCAAAAGTGTTCCCCCAGAAAGTGTTTAGGAGCACGTTTCAGAGCCTAAGGAGTGGTTTGGACCCCCCTTTTTGTGGTACTTTTTGTCAAACTGAAGTTGGTGTTTAGGGTTGCTAAGAGTGTACAGGGCTTGGAGTTTTAACAAATTTTGAGGCCGTTCTGAAAAATGACTTTTTTTGGGCGATTTTGATCGCTTACTATACTATGACCATTTACACGACATTTTGAGACCAAAAAAATTTTTGACATTTTTTGGCCGATTTTGACGCCTTACTATACTATGACCATTTTTATGACATTTTGAGGCCAAAAAAAATTTTGACTTTTTTTGGCCGATTTTGACGCCTTACTATACTATGACCATTTTTATGACATTTTGAGGCCAAAAAAAATTTTGACATTTTTTGGCCGATTTTGACGCCTTACTATACTATGACCATTTTTATGACATTTTGAGGCCAAAAAAAAATTTGACTTTTTTTGGCCGATTTTGACGCCTTACTATACTATGACCATTTTTATGACATTTTGAGGATGTGACATTTTTCACCGATCCTCAGGGGACCAAGATAGAGACATGAGACCTTGTCCTACCCCCCCATTTGTGGGTACCCCGAGTCCAACGGTACCACCCTTAAGTCTCTATGACTTAGGGTTCCAGCGTTATTAGCATTTGAATTTCCCCCATATAAGTGAGTTGGGAGAGTGAAAATTTTCCAAAGTGTGAGAGGCCAAAAGTGTTCCCCCAGAAAGTGTTTAGGAGCACGTTTCAGAGCCTAAGGAGTGGTTTGGACCCCCCCTTTTTGTGGTACTTTTTGTCAAACTGAAGTTGGTGTTTAGGGTTGCTAAGAGTGTACAGGGCCTAAGTGTGAGAGGCCAAAAGTGTTCCCCCAGAAAGTGTTTAGGAGCACGTTTCAGAGCCTAAGGAGTGGTTTGGACCCCCCTTTTTGTGGTACTTTTTGTCAAACTGAAGTTGGTGTTTAGGGTTGTTGAGTGTACAGGGTTTGGAGTTTTAACCATTTTGAGGCCGTTCTGAAAAATGACTTTTTTTGGCCGATTTTGATAGCTTACTATACTATGACCATTTACACGATATTTTGAGACCAAAAAAAATTTTGACATTTTTTGGCCGATTTTGACGCCTTACTATACTATGACCATTTTTATGACATTTTGAGGCCAAAAAAAAATTTGACTTTTTTTGGCCGATTTTGACGCCTTACTATACTATGACCATTTTTATGACATTTTGAGGCCAAAAAAAAATTTGACTTTTTTTGGCCGATTTTGACGCCTTACTATACTATGACCATTTTTATGACATTTTGAGGCCAAAAAAAATTTGACTTTTTTTGGCCGATTTTGACGCCTTACTATACTATGACCATTTTTATGACATTTTGAGGCCAAAAAAAAATTTGACTTTTTTTGGCCGATTTTGACGCCTTACTATACTATGACCATTTTTATGACATTTTGAGGCCAAAAAAAATTTGACTTTTTTTGGCCAATTTTAACGCCTTACTATACTATGACCATTTTTATGACATTTTGAGGATGTGACATTTTTCACCGATCCTCAGGGGACCAAGATAGAGACATGAGACCTTGTCCTACCCCCCCCATTTGTGGGTACCCCGAGTCCAACGGTACCACCCTTAAGTCTCTATGACTTAGGGTTCCAGAGTTATGAGCATTTGAAGTTCCCCCATATAAGTGAGTTGGGAGAGTGAAAATTTTCCAGTGAGAGGCCAAAAGTGTTCCCCCAGAAAGTGTTTAGGAGCACGTTTCAGAGCCTAAGGAGTGGTTTGGACCCCCCTTTTTGTGGTACTTTTTGTCAAACTGAAGTTGGTGTTTAGGGTTGCTAAGAGTGTACAGGGCTTGGAGTTTTAACAAATTTTGAGGCCGTTCTGAAAAATGACTTTTTTTGGGCGATTTTGATCGCTTACTATACTATGACCATTTACACGACATTTTGAGACCAAAAAAATTTTTGACATTTTTTGGCCGATTTTGACGCCTTACTATACTATGACCATTTTTATGACATTTTGAGGCCAAAAAAAATTTTGACTTTTTTTGGCCGATTTTGACGCCTTACTATACTATGACCATTTTTATGACATTTTGAGGCCAAAAAAAATTTTGACATTTTTTGGCCGATTTTGACGCCTTACTATACTATGACCATTTTTATGACATTTTGAGGCCAAAAAAAAATTTGACTTTTTTTGGCCGATTTTGACGCCTTACTATACTATGACCATTTTTATGACATTTTGAGGATGTGACATTTTTCACCGATCCTCAGGGGACCAAGATAGAGACATGAGACCTTGTCCTACCCCCCCATTTGTGGGTACCCCGAGTCCAACGGTACCACCCTTAAGTCTCTATGACTTAGGGTTCCAGCGTTATTAGCATTTGAATTTCCCCCATATAAGTGAGTTGGGAGAGTGAAAATTTTCCAAAGTGTGAGAGGCCAAAAGTGTTCCCCCAGAAAGTGTTTAGGAGCACGTTTCAGAGCCTAAGGAGTGGTTTGGACCCCCCCTTTTTGTGGTACTTTTTGTCAAACTGAAGTTGGTGTTTAGGGTTGCTAAGAGTGTACAGGGCCTAAGTGTGAGAGGCCAAAAGTGTTCCCCCAGAAAGTGTTTAGGAGCACGTTTCAGAGCCTAAGGAGTGGTTTGGACCCCCCTTTTTGTGGTACTTTTTGTCAAACTGAAGTTGGTGTTTAGGGTTGTTGAGTGTACAGGGTTTGGAGTTTTAACCATTTTGAGGCCGTTCTGAAAAATGACTTTTTTTGGCCGATTTTGATAGCTTACTATACTATGACCATTTACACGATATTTTGAGACCAAAAAAAATTTTGACATTTTTTGGCCGATTTTGACGCCTTACTATACTATGACCATTTTTATGACATTTTGAGGCCAAAAAAAAATTTGACTTTTTTTGGCCGATTTTGACGCCTTACTATACTATGACCATTTTTATGACATTTTGAGGCCAAAAAAAAATTTGACTTTTTTTGGCCGATTTTGACGCCTTACTATACTATGACCATTTTTATGACATTTTGAGGCCAAAAAAAATTTGACTTTTTTTGGCCGATTTTGACGCCTTACTATACTATGACCATTTTTATGACATTTTGAGGCCAAAAAAAAATTTGACTTTTTTTGGCCGATTTTGACGCCTTACTATACTATGACCATTTTTATGACATTTTGAGGCCAAAAAAAATTTGACTTTTTTTGGCCAATTTTAACGCCTTACTATACTATGACCATTTTTATGACATTTTGAGGATGTGACATTTTTCACCGATCCTCAGGGGACCAAGATAGAGACATGAGACCTTGTCCTACCCCCCCCATTTGTGGGTACCCCGAGTCCAACGGTACCACCCTTAAGTCTCTATGACTTAGGGTTCCAGAGTTATGAGCATTTGAAGTTCCCCCATATAAGTGAGTTGGGAGAGTGAAAATTTTCCAGTGAGAGGCCAAAAGTGTTCCCCCAGAAAGTGTTTAGGAGCACGTTTCAGAGCCTAAGGAGTGGTTTGGACCCCCCTTTTTGTGGTACTTTTTGTCAAACTGAAGTTGGTGTTTAGGGTTGCTAAGAGTGTACAGGGCCTAAGTGTGAGAGGCCAAAAGTGTTCCCCCAGAAAGTGTTTAGGAGCACGTTTCAGAGCCTAAGGAGTGGTTTGGACCCCCCTTTTTGTGGTACTTTTTGTCAAACTGAAGTTGGTGTTTAGGGTTGCTAAGAGTGTACAGGGCCTAAGTGTGAGAGGCCAAAAGTGTTCCCCCAGAAAGTGTTTAGGAGCACGTTTCAGAGCCTAAGGAGTGGTTTGGACCCCCCTTTTTGTGGTACTTTTTGTCAAACTGAAGTTGGTGTTTAGGGTTGTTGAGTGTAAAGGGCTTGGAGTTTTAACCATTTTGAGGCCGTTCTGAAAAATGACTTTTTTTGGCCGATTTTGATAGCTTACTATACTATGACCATTTACACGACATTTTGAGACCAAAAAAAATTTTGACATTTTTTGGCCGATTTTGACGCCTTACTATACTATGACCATTTTTATGACATTTTGAGGCCAAAAAAATTTTTGACATTTTTTGGCCGATTTTGACGCCTTACTATACTATGACCATTTTTATGACATTTTGAGGCCAAAAAAATTTTTGACATTTTTTGGCCGATTTTGACGCCTTACTATACTATGACCATTTTTATGACATTTTGAGGCCAAAAAAAAATTTGACTTTTTTTGGCCGATTTTGACGCCTTACTATACTACGACCATTTTTATGACATTTTGAGGCCAAAAAAAAATTTGACTTTTTTTGGCCGATTTTGACGCCTTACTATACTATGACCATTTTTATGACATTTTGAGGCCAAAAAAAATTTGACTTTTTTTGGCCAATTTTAACGCCTTACTATACTATGACCATTTTTATGACATTTTGAGGATGTGACATTTTTCACCGATCCTCAGGGGACCAAGATAGAGACATGAGACCTTGTCCTACCCCCCCATTTGTGGGTACCCCGAGTCCAACGGTACCACCCTTAAGTCTCTATGACTTAGGGTTCCAGCGTTATGAGCATTTGAATTTCCCCCATATAAGTGAGTTGGGAGAGTGAAAATTTTCCAAAGTGTGAGAGGCCAAAAGTGTTCCCCCAGAAAGTGTTTAGGAGCACGTTTCAGAGCCTAACGAGTGGTTTGGACCCCCCTTTTTGTGGTACTTTTTGTCAAACTGAAGTTGGTGTTTAGGGTTGCTCAGAGTGTACAGGGCCTAAGTGTGAGAGGCCAAAAGTGTTCCCCCAGAAAGTGTTTAGGAGCACGTTTCAGAGCCTAAGGAGTGGTTTGGACCCCCCTTTTTGTGGTACTTTTTGTCAAACTGAAGTTGGTGTTTCGGGTTGCTAAGAGTGTACAGGGCCTAAGTGTGAGAGGCCAAAAGTGTTCCCCCAGAAAGTGTTTAGGAGCACGTTTCAGAGCCTAAGGAGTGGTTTGGACCCCCCTTTTTGTGGTACTTTTTGTCAAACTGAAGTTGGTGTTTAGGGTTGCTAAGAGTGTACAGGGCCTAAGTGTGAGAGGCCAAAAGTGTTCCCCCAGAAAGTGTTTAGGAGCACGTTTCAGAGCCTAAGGAGTGGTTTGGACCCCCCTTTTTGTGGTACTTTTTGTCAAACTGAAGTTGGTGTTTAGGGTTGTTGAGTGTACAGGGCCTAAGTGTGAGAGGCCAAAAGTGTTCCCCCAGAAAGTGTTTAGGAGCACGTTTCAGAGCCTAAGGAGTGGTTTGGACCCCCCTTTTTGTGGTACTTTTTGTCAAACTGAAGTTGGTGTTTAGGGTTGTTGAGTGTACAGGGCCTAAGTGTGAGAGGCCAAAAGTGTTCCCCCAGAAAGTGTTTAGGAGCACGTTTCAGAGCCTAAGGAGTGGTTTGGACCCCCCTTTTTGTGGTACTTTTTGTCAAACTGAAGTTGGTGTTTAGGGTTGTTGAGTGTACAGGGCTTGGAGTTTTAACCATTTTGAGGCCGTTCTGAAAAATGACTTTTTTTGGCCGATTTTGATCGCTTACTATACTATGACCATTTACACGACATTTTGAGGCCAAAAAAAATTTTGACATTTTTTGGCCGATTTTGACGCCTTACTATACTATGGCCATTTTTATGACATTTTGAGGCCAAAAAAATTTTTGACATTTTTTGGCCGATTTTGACGCCTTACTATACTATGACCATTTTTATGACATTTTGAGGCCAAAAAAATTTTTGACATTTTTTGGCCGATTTTGACGCCTTACTATACTATGACCATTTTTATGACATTTTGAGGCCAAAAAAAAATTTGACTTTTTTTGGCCGATTTTGACGCCTTACTATACTACGACCATTTTTATGACATTTTGAGGCCAAAAAAAAATTTGACTTTTTTTGGCCGATTTTGACGCCTTACTATACTATGACCATTTTTATGACATTTTGAGGCCAAAAAAAATTTGACTTTTTTTGGCCAATTTTAACGCCTTACTATACTATGACCATTTTTATGACATTTTGAGGATGTGACATTTTTCACCGATCCTCAGGGGACCAAGATAGAGACATGAGACCTTGTCCTACCCCCCCATTTGTGGGTACCCCGAGTCCAACGGTACCACCCTTAAGTCTCTATGACTTAGGGTTCCAGCGTTATGAGCATTTGAATTTCCCCCATATAAGTGAGTTGGGAGAGTGAAAATTTTCCAAAGTGTGAGAGGCCAAAAGTGTTCCCCCAGAAAGTGTTTAGGAGCACGTTTCAGAGCCTAAGGAGTGGTTTGGACCCCCCTTTTTGTGGTACTTTTTGTCAAACTGAAGTTGGTGTTTAGGGTTGCTCAGAGTGTACAGGGCCTAAGTGTGAGAGGCCAAAAGTGTTCCCCCAGAAAGTGTTTAGGAGCACGTTTCAGAGCCTAAGGAGTGGTTTGGACCCCCCTTTTTGTGGTACTTTTTGTCAAACTGAAGTTGGTGTTTAGGGTTGCTCAGAGTGTACAGGGCCTAAGTGTGAGAGGCCAAAAGTGTTCCCCCAGAAAGTGTTTAGGAGCACGTTTCAGAGCCTAAGGAGTGGTTTGGACCCCCCTTTTTGTGGTACTTTTTGTCAAACTGAAGTTGGTGTTTAGGGTTGCTAAGAGTGTACAGGGCCTAAGTGTGAGAGGCCAAAAGTGTTCCCCCAGAAAGTGTTTAGGAGCACGTTTCAGAGCCTAAGGAGTGGTTTGGACCCCCCTTTTTGTGGTACTTTTTGTCAAACTGAAGTTGGTGTTTAGGGTTGTTGAGTGTACAGGGCTTGGAGTTTTAACCATTTTGAGGCCGTTCTGAAAAATGACTTTTTTTGGCCGATTTTGATAGCTTACTATACTATGACCATTTTTATGACATTTTGAGGCCAAAAAAAAATTTGACTTTTTTTGGCCGATTTTGACGCCTTACTATACTATGACCATTTTTATGACATTTTGAGGCCAAAAAAAAATTTGACTTTTTTTGGCCGATTTTGACGCCTTACTATACTATGACCATTTTTATGACATTTTGAGGCCAAAAAAAAATTTGACTTTTTTTGGCCGATTTTGACGCCTTACTATACTATGACCATTTTTATGACATTTTGAGGCCAAAAAAAAATTTGACTTTTTTTGGCCGATTTTGACGCCTTACTATACTATGACCATTTTTATGACATTTTGAGGCCAAAAAAAAATTTGACTTTTTTTGGCCGATTTTGACGCCTTACTATACTATGACCATTTTTATGACATTTTGAGGCCAAAAAAAAATTTGACTTTTTTTGGCCAATTTTAACGCCTTACTATACTATGACCATTTTTATGACATTTTGAGGATGTGACATTTTTCACCGATCCTCAGGGGACCAAGATAGAGACATGAGACCTTGTCCTACCCCCCCATTTGTGGGTACCCCGAGTCCAACGGTACCACCCTTAAGTCTTTATGACTTAGGGTTCCAGCGTTATGAGCATTTGAATTTCCCCCATATAAGTGAGTTGGGAGAGTGAAAATTTTCCAAAGTGTGAGAGGCCAAAAGTGTTCCCCCAGAAAGTGTTTAGGAGCACGTTTCAGAGCCTAAGGAGTGGTTTGGACCCCCCTTTTTGTGGTACTTTTTGTCAAACTGAAGTTGGTGTTTAGGGTTGCTAAGAGTGTACAGGGCCTAAGTGTGAGAGGCCAAAAGTGTTCCCCCAGAAAGTGTTTAGGAGCACGTTTCAGAGCCTAAGGAGTGGTTTGGATCCCCCTTTTTGTGGTACTTTTTGTCAAACTGAAGTTGGTGTTTAGGGTTGCTAAGAGTGTACAGGGCCTAAGTGTGAGAGGCCAAAAGTGTTCCCCCAGAAAGTGTTTAGGAGCACGTTTCAGAGCCTAAGGAGTGGTTTGGACCCCCCTTTTTGTGGTACTTTTTGTCAAACTGAAGTTGGTGTTTAGGGTTGTTGAGTGTACAGGGCCTAAGTGTGAGAGGCCAAAAGTGTTCCCCCAGAAAGTGTTTAGGAGCACGTTTCAGAGCCTAAGGAGTGGTTTGGACCCCCCTTTTTGTGGTACTTTTTGTCAAACTGAAGTTGGTGTTTAGGGTTGCTAAGAGTGTACAGGGCCTAAGTGTGAGAGGCCAAAAGTGTTCCCCCAGAAAGTGTTTAGGAGCACGTTTCAGAGCCTAAGGAGTGGTTTGGACCCCCCTTTTTGTGGTACTTTTTGTCAAACTGAAGTTGGTGTTTAGGGTTGTTGAGTGTACAGGGCTTGGAGTTTTAACCATTTTGAGGCCGTTCTGAAAAATGACTTTTTTTGGCCGATTTTGATCGCTTACTATACTATGACCATTTACACGACATTTTGAGACCAAAAAAAATTTTGACATTTTTTGGCCGATTTTGACGCCTTACTATACTATGACCATTTTTATGACATTTTGAGGCCAAAAAAAATTTTGACTTTTTTTGGCCGATTTTGACGCCTTACTATACTATGACCATTTTTATGACATTTTGAGGCCAAAAAAATTTTTGACATTTTTTGGCCGATTTTGACGCATTACTATACTATGACCATTTTTATGACATTTTGAGGCCAAAAAAAAATTGGACTTTTTTTGGCCGATTTTGACGCCTTACTATACTATGACCATTTTTATGACATTTTGAGGCCAAAAAAAATTTGACTTTTTTTGGCCAATTTTAACGCCTTACTATACTATGACCATTTTTATGACATTTTGAGGATGTGACATTTTTCACCGATCCTCAGGGGACCAAGATAGAGACATGAGACCTTGTCCTACCCCCCCATTTGTGGGTACCCCGAGTCCAACGGTACCACCCTTAAGTCTCTATGACTTAGGGTTCCAGCGTTATTAGCATTTGAATTTCCCCCATATAAGTGAGTTGGGAGAGTGAAAATTTTCCAAAGTGTGAGAGGCCAAAAGTGTTCCCCCAGAAAGTGTTTAGGAGCACGTTTCAGAGCCTAAGGAGTGGTTTGGACCCCCCTTTTTGTGGTACTTTTTGTCAAACTGAAGTTGGTGTTTAGGGTTGCTAAGAGTGTACAGGGCCTAAGTGTGAGAGGCCAAAAGTGTTCCCCCAGAAAGTGTTTAGGAGCACGTTTCAGAGCCTAAGGAGTGGTTTGGACCCCCCTTTTTGTGGTACTTTTTGTCAAACTGAAGTTGGTGTTTAGGGTTGCTAAGAGTGTACAGGGCCTAAGTGTGAGAGGCCAAAAGTGTTCCCCCAGAAAGTGTTTAGGAGCACGTTTCAGAGCCTAAGGAGTGGTTTGGACCCCCCTTTTTGTGGTACTTTTTGTCAAACTGAAGTTGGTGTTTAGGGTTGTTGAGTGTACAGGGCCTAAGTGTGAGAGGCCAAAAGTGTTCCCCCAGAAAGTGTTTAGGAGCACGTTTCAGAGCCTAAGGAGTGGTTTGGACCCCCCTTTTTGTGGTACTTTTTGTCAAACTGAAGTTGGTGTTTAGGGTTGTTGAGTGTACAGGGCCTAAGTGTGAGAGGCCAAAAGTGTTCCCCCAGAAAGTGTTTAGGAGCACGTTTCAGAGCCTAAGGAGTGGTTTGGACCCCCCTTTTTGTGGTACTTTTTGTCAAACTGAAGTTGGTGTTTAGGGTTGTTGAGTGTACAGGGCTTGGAGTTTTAACCATTTTGAGGCCGTTCTGAAAAATGACTTTTTTTGGCCGATTTTGATAGCTTACTATACTATGACCATTTACACGACATTTTGAGACCAAAAAAAATTTTGACATTTTTTGGCCGATTTTGACGCCTTACTATACTATGACCATTTTTATGACATTTTGAGGCCAAAAAAAAATTTGACTTTTTTTGGCCGATTTAGACGCCTTACTATACTATTACCATTTTTATGACATTTTGAGGCCAAAAAAAATTTTGACATTTTTTGGCCGATTTTGACGCCTTACTATACTATGACCATTTTTATGACATTTTGAGGCCAAAAAAATTTTTGACATTTTTTGGCCGATTTTGACGCCTTACTATACTATGACCATTTTTATGACATTTTGAGGCCAAAAAAAAATTTGACTTTTTTTGGCCGATTTTGACGCCTTACTATACTATGACCATTTTTATGACATTTTGAGGCCAAAAAAAAATTTGACTTTTTTTGGCCGATTTTGACGCCTTACTATACTATGACCATTTTTATGACATTTTGAGGATGTGACATTTTTCACCGATCCTCAGGGGACCAAGATAGAGACATGAGACCTTGTCCTACCCCCCCATTTGTGGGTACCCCGAGTCCAACGGTACCACCCTTAAGTCTCTATGACTTAGGGTTCCAGCGTTATGAGCATTTGAATTTCCCCCATATAAGTGAGTTGGGAGAGTGAAAATTTTCCAGTGTGAGAGGCCAAAAGTGTTCCCCCAGAAAGTGTTTAGGAGCACGTTTCAGAGCCTAAGGAGTTGTTTGGACCCCCCTTTTTGTGGTACTTTTTGTCAAACTGAAGTTGGTGTTTAGGGTTGTTGAGTGTACAGGGCCTAAGTGTGAGAGGCCAAAAGTGTTCCCCCAGAAAGTGTTTAGGA
Source organism: Toxotes jaculatrix (assembly GCF_017976425.1). NCBI lineage: Eukaryota > Metazoa > Chordata > Actinopteri > Toxotidae > Toxotes > Toxotes jaculatrix. The sequence continues at coordinate 31,265,505 of NC_054394.1, read as the reverse complement.
GCACGTTTCAGAGCCTAAGGAGTGGTTTGGACCCCCCTTTTTGTGGTACTTTTTGTCAAACTGAAGTTGGTGTTTAGGGTTGCTAAGAGTGTACAGGGCCTTAGTGTGAGAGGCCAAAAGTGTTCCCCCAGAAAGTGTTTAGGAGCACGTTTCAGAGCCTAAGGAGTGGTTTGGACCCCCCTTTTTGTGGTACTTTTTGTCAAACTGAAGTTGGTGTTTAGGGTTGTTGAGTGTACAGGGCCTAAGTGTGAGAGGCCAAAAGTGTTCCCCCAGAAAGTGTTTAGGAGCACGTTTCAGAGCCTAAGGAGTGGTTTGGACCCCCCTTTTTGTGGTACTTTTTGTCAAACTGAAGTTGGTGTTTAGGGTTGTTGAGTGTACAGGGCTTGGAGTTTTAACCATTTTGAGGCCGTTCTGAAAAATGACTTTTTTTGGCCGATTTTGATAGCTTACTATACTATGACCATTTACACGACATTTTGAGACCAAAAAAAATTTTGACATTTTTTGGCCGATTTTGACGCCTTACTATACTATGACCATTTTTATGACATTTTGAGGCCAAAAAAAATTTTGACATTTTTTGGCCGATTTTGACGCCTTACTATACTATGACCATTTTTATGACATTTTGAGGCCAAAAAAATTTTTGACATTTTTTGGCCGATTTTGACGCCTTACTATACTATGACCATTTTTATGACATTTTGAGGATGTGACATTTTTCACCGATCCTCAGGGGACCAAGATAGAGACATGAGACCTTGTCCTACCCCCCCATTTGTGGGTACCCCGAGTCCAACGGTACCACCCTTAAGTCTCTATGACTTAGGGTTCCAGCGTTATGAGCATTTGAATTTCCCCCATATAAGTGAGTTGGGAGAGTGAAAATTTTCCAGTGTGAGAGGCCAAAAGTGTTCCCCCAGAAAGTGTTTAGGAGCACGTTTCAGAGCCCAAGGAGTGGTTTGGACCCCCCTTTTTGTGGTACTTTTTGTCAAACTGAAGTTGGTGTTTAGGGTTGTTGAGTGTACAGGGCCTAAGTGTGAGAGGCCAAAAGTGTTCCCCCAGAAAGTGTTTAGGAGCACGTTTCAGAGCCTAAGGAGTGGTTTGGACCCCCCTTTTTGTGGTACTTTTTGTCAAACTGAAGTTGGTGTTTAGGGTTGTTGAGTGTACAGGGCTTGGAGTTTTAACCATTTTGAGGCCGTTCTGAAAAATGACTTTTTTTGGCCGATTTTGATAGCTTACTATACTATGACCATTTACACGACATTTTGAGACCAAAAAAAATTTTGACATTTTTTGGCCGATTTTGACGCCTTACTATACTATGACCATTTTTATGACATTTTGAGGCCAAAAAAAATTTTGACATTTTTTGGCCGATTTTGACGCCTTACTATACTATGACCATTTTTATGACATTTTGAGGCCAAAAAAATTTTTGACATTTTTTGGCCGATTTTGACGCCTTACTATACTATGACCATTTTTATGACATTTTGAGGCCAAAAAAAAATTTGACTTTTTTTGGCCGATTTTGACGCCTTACTATACTATGACCATTTTTATGACATTTTGAGGCCAAAAAAAAATTTGACTTTTTTTGGCCGATTTTGACGCCTTACTATACTATGACCATTTTTATGACATTTTGAGGATGTGACATTTTTCACCGATCCTCAGGGGACCAAGATAGAGACATGAGACCTTGTCCTACCCCCCCATTTGTGGGTACCCCGAGTCCAACGGTACCACCCTTAAGTCTCTATGACTTAGGGTTCCAGCGTTATGAGCATTTGAATTTCCCCATATAAGTGAGTTGGGAGAGTGAAAATTTTCCAAAGTGTGAGAGGCCAAAAGTGTTCCCCCAGAAAGTGTTTAGGAGCACGTTTCAGAGCCCAAGGAGTGGTTTGGACCCCCCTTTTTGTGGTACTTTTTGTCAAACTGAAGTTGGTGTTTAGGGTTGCTAAGAGTGTACAGGGCCTAAGTGTGAGAGGCCAAAAGTGTTCCCCCAGAAAGTGTTTAGGAGCACGTTTCAGAGCCTAAGGAGTGGTTTGGACCCCCCTTTTTGTGGTACTTTTTGTCAAACTGAAGTTGGTGTTTAGGGTTGTTGAGTGTACAGGGCTTGGAGTTTTAACCATTTTGAGGCCGTTCTGAAAAATGACTTTTTTTGGCCGATTTTGATAGCTTACTATACTATGACCATTTACACGACATTTTGAGACCAAAAAAAATTTTGACATTTTTTGGCCGATTTTGACGCCTTACTATACTATGACCATTTTTATGACATTTTGAGGCCAAAAAAAAATTTGACTTTTTTTGGCCGATTTAGACGCCTTACTATACTATGACCATTTTTATGACATTTTGAGGCCAAAAAAAATTTTGACATTTTTTGGCCGATTTTGACGCCTTACTATACTATGACCATTTTTATGACATTTTGAGGCCAAAAAAATTTTTGACATTTTTTGGCCGATTTTGACGCCTTACTATACTATGACCATTTTTATGACATTTTGAGGCCAAAAAAAATTTTGACTTTTTTTGGCCGATTTTGACGCCTTACTATACTATGACCATTTTTATGACATTTTGAGGCCAAAAAAAAATGTGACTTTTTTTGGCCGATTTTGACGCCTTACTATACTATGACCATTTTTATGACATTTTGAGGATGTGACATTTTTCACCGATCCTCAGGGGACCAAGATAGAGACATGAGACCTTGTCCTACCCCCCCATTTGTGGGTACCCCGAGTCCAACGGTACCACCCTTAAGTCTCTATGACTTAGGGTTCCAGCGTTATTAGCATTTGAATTTCCCCCATATAAGTGAGTTGGGAGAGTGAAAATTTTCCAAAGTGTGAGAGGCCAAAAGTGTTCCCCCAGAAAGTGTTTAGGAGCACGTTTCAGAGCCTAAGGAGTGGTTTGGACCCCCCTTTTTGTGGTACTTTTTGTCAAACTGAAGTTGGTGTTTAGGGTTGCTAAGAGTGTACAGGGCCTAAGTGTGAGAGGCCAAAAGTGTTCCCCCAGAAAGTGTTTAGGAGCACGTTTCAGAGCCTAAGGAGTGGTTTGGACCCCCCTTTTTGTGGTACTTTTTGTCAAACTGAAGTTGGTGTTTAGGGTTGTTGAGTGTACAGGGCCTAAGTGTGAGAGGCCAAAAGTGTTCCCCCAGAAAGTGTTTAGGAGCACGTTTCAGAGCCTAAGGAGTGGTTTGGACCCCCCTTTTTGTGGTACTTTTTGTCAAACTGAAGTTGGTGTTTAGGGTTGCTCAGAGTGTACAGGGCCTAAGTGTGAGAGGCCAAAAGTGTTCCCCCAGAAAGTGTTTAGGAGCACGTTTCAGAGCCTAAGGAGTGGTTTGGACCCCCCTTTTTGTGGTACTTTTTGTCAAACTGAAGTTGGTGTTTAGGGTTGCTAAGAGTGTACAGGGCCTAAGTGTGAGAGGCCAAAAGTGTTCCCCCAGAAAGTGTTTAGGAGCACGTTTCAGAGCCTAAGGAGTGGTTTGGACCCCCCTTTTTGTGGTACTTTTTGTCAAACTGAAGTTGGTGTTTAGGGTTGTTGAGTGTACAGGGCCTAAGTGTGAGAGGCCAAAAGTGTTCCCCCAGAAAGTGTTTAGGAGCACGTTTCAGAGCCTAAGGAGTGGTTTGGACCCCCCTTTTTGTGGTACTTTTTGTCAAACTGAAGTTGGTGTTTAGGGTTGTTGAGTGTACAGGGCTTGGAGTTTTAACCATTTTGAGGCCGTTCTGAAAAATGACTTTTTTTGGCCGATTTTGATAGCTTACTATACTATGACCATTTACACGACATTTTGAGACCAAAAAAAATTTTGACATTTTTTGGCCGATTTTGACGCCTTACTATACTATGACCATTTTTATGACATTTTGAGGCCAAAAAAAAATTTGACTTTTTTTGGCCGATTTAGACGCCTTACTATACTATGACCATTTTTATGACATTTTGAGGCCAAAAAAAATTTTGACATTTTTTGGCCGATTTTGACGCCTTACTATACTATGACCATTTTTATGACATTTTGAGGCCAAAAAAATTTTTGACATTTTTTGGCCGATTTTGACGCCTTACTATACTATGACCATTTTTATGACATTTTGAGGCCAAAAAAAAATGTGACTTTTTTTGGCCGATTTTGACGCCTTACTATACTATGACCATTTTTATGACATTTTGAGGCCAAAAAAAAATGTGACTTTTTTTGGCCGATTTTGACGCCTTACTATACTATGACCATTTTTATGACATTTTGAGGATGTGACATTTTTCACCGATCCTCAGGGGACCAAGATAGAGACATGAGACCTTGTCCTACCCCCCCATTTGTGGGTACCCCGAGTCCAACGGTACCACCCTTAAGTCTCTATGACTTAGGGTTCCAGCGTTATGAGCATTTGAATTTCCCCCATATAAGTGAGTTGGGAGAGTGAAAATTTTCCAAAGTGTGAGAGGCCAAAAGTGTTCCCCCAGAAAGTGTTTAGGAGCACGTTTCAGAGCCTAAGGAGTTGTTTGGACCCCCCTTTTTGTGGTACTTTTTGTCAAACTGAAGTTGGTGTTTAGGGTTGTTGAGTGTACAGGGCCTAAGTGTGAGAGGCCAAAAGTGTTCCCCCAGAAAGTGTTTAGGAGCACGTTTCAGAGCCTAAGGAGTGGTTTGGACCCCCCTTTTTGTGGTACTTTTTGTCAAACTGAAGTTGGTGTTTAGGGTTGCTAAGAGTGTACAGGGCCTAAGTGTGAGAGGCCAAAAGTGTTCCCCCAGAAAGTGTTTAGGAGCACGTTTCAGAGCCTAAGGAGTGGTTTGGACCCCCCTTTTTGTGGTACTTTTTGTCAAACTGAAGTTGGTGTTTAGGGTTGCTAAGAGTGTACAGGGCCTTAGTGTGAGAGGCCAAAAGTGTTCCCCCAGAAAGTGTTTAGGAGCACGTTTCAGAGCCTAAGGAGTGGTTTGGACCCCCCTTTTTGTGGTACTTTTTGTCAAACTGAAGTTGGTGTTTAGGGTTGTTGAGTGTACAGGGCCTAAGTGTGAGAGGCCAAAAGTGTTCCCCCAGAAAGTGTTTAGGAGCACGTTTCAGAGCCTAAGGAGTGGTTTGGACCCCCCTTTTTGTGGTACTTTTTGTCAAACTGAAGTTGGTGTTTAGGGTTGTTGAGTGTACAGGGCTTGGAGTTTTAACCATTTTGAGGCCGTTCTGAAAAATGACTTTTTTTGGCCGATTTTGATAGCTTACTATACTATGACCATTTACACGACATTTTGAGACCCAAAAAAATTTGACTTTTTTTGGCCGATTTTAACGCCTTACTATACTATGACCATTTTTATGACATTTTGAGGATGTGACATTTTTCACCGATCCTCAGGGGACCAAGATAGAGACATGAGACCTTGTCCTACCCCCCCATTTGTGGGTACCCCGAGTCCAACGGTACCACCCTTAAGTCTCTATGACTTAGGGTTCCAGCGTTATGAGCATTTGAATTTCCCCCATATAAGTGAGTTGGGAGAGTGAAAATTTTCCAAAGTGTGAGAGGCCAAAAGTGTTCCCCCAGAAAGTGTTTAGGAGCACGTTTCAGAGCCTAAGGAGTGGTTTGGACCCCCCTTTTTGTGGTACTTTTTGTCAAACTGAAGTTGGTGTTTAGGGTTGCTCAGAGTGTACAGGGCCTAAGAGTGAGAGGCCAAAAGTGTTCCCCCAAAAAGTGTTTAGGAGCACGTTTCAGAGCCGAAGGAGTGGTTTGGACCCCCCTTTTTGTGGTACTTTTTGTCAAACTGAAGTTGGTGTTTAGGGTTGTTGAGTGTACAGGGCTTGGAGTTTTAACCATTTTGAGGCCGTTCTGAAAAATGACTTTTTTTGGCCGATTTTGATAGCTTACTATACTATGACCATTTACACAACATTTTGAGACCAAAAAAAATTTTGACATTTTTTGGCCGATTTTGACGCCTTACTATACTATGACCATTTTTATGACATTTTGAGGCCAAAAAAAATTTTGACTTTTTTTGGCCGATTTTGACGCCTTACTATACTATGACCATTTTTATGACATTTTGAGGCCAAAAAAAATTTTGACATTTTTTGGCCGATTTTGACGCCTTACTATACTATGACCATTTTTATGACATTTTGAGGCCAAAAAAAAATTTGACTTTTTTTGGCCGATTTTGACGCCTTACTATACTATGACCATTTTTATGACATTTTGAGGCCAAAAAAAAATTTGACTTTTTTTGGCCGATTTTGACGCCTTACTATACTATGACCATTTTTATGACATTTTGAGGCCAAAAAAAAATTTGACTTTTTTTGGCCGATTTTGACGCCTTACTATACTATGACCATTTTTATGACATTTTGAGGCCAAAAAAAAATTTGACTTTTTTTGGCCGATTTTGACGCCTTACTATACTATGACCATTTTTATGACATTTTGAGGCCAAAAAAAATTTGACTTTTTTTGGCCAATTTTAACGCCTTACTATACTATGACCATTTTTATGACATTTTGAGGATGTGACATTTTTCACCGATCCTCAGGGGACCAAGATAGAGACATGAGACCTTGTCCTACCCCCCCATTTGTGGGTACCCCGAGTCCAACGGTACCACCCTTAAGTCTCTATGACTTAGGGTTCCAGCGTTATGAGCATTTGAATTTCCCCCATATAAGTGAGTTGGGAGAGTGAAAATTTTCCAAAGTGTGAGAGGCCAAAAGTGTTCCCCCAGAAAGTGTTTAGGAGCACGTTTCAGAGCCTAAGGAGTGGTTTGGACCCCCCTTTTTGTGGTACTTTTTGTCAAACTGAAGTTGGTGTTTAGGGTTGCTCAGAGTGTACAGGGCCTAAGTGTGAGAGGCCAAAAGTGTTCCCCCAGAAAGTGTTTAGGAGCACGTTTCAGAGCCTAAGGAGTGGTTTGGACCCCCCTTTTTGTGGTACTTTTTGTCAAACTGAAGTTGGTGTTTAGGGTTGCTCAGAGTGTACAGGGCCTAAGTGTGAGAGGCCAAAAGTGTTCCCCCAGAAAGTGTTTAGGAGCACGTTTCAGAGCCTAAGGAGTGGTTTGGACCCCCTTTTTGTGGTACTTTTTGTCAAACTGAAGTTGGTGTTTAGGGTTGTTGAGTGTACAGGGCTTGGAGTTTTAACCATTTTGAGGCCGTTCTGAAAAATGACTTTTTTTGGCCGATTTTGATCGCTTACTATACTATGACCATTTACACGACATTTTGAGACCAAAAAAAATTTTGACATTTTTTGGCCGATTTTGACGCCTTACTATACTACGACCAAATTTATGACATTTTGAGGCCAAAAAAAAATTTGACTTTTTTTGGCCGATTTTGACGCCTTACTATACTATGACCATTTTTATGACATTTTGAGGCCAAAAAAAATTTTGACTTATTTTGGCCGATTTTGACGCCTTACTATACTATGACCATTTTTATGACATTTTGAGGCCAAAAAAAAATTTGACTTTTTTTGGCCGATTTTGACGCCTTACTATACTATGACCATTTTTATGACATTTTGAGGCCAAAAAAAAATTTGACTTTTTTTGGCCGATTTTGACGCCTTACTATACTATGACCATTTTTATGACATTTTGAGGCCAAAAAAAAATTTGACTTTTTTTGGCTGATTTTGACGCCTTACTATACTATGACCATTTACACGACATTTTGAGACCAAAAAAAATTTTGACATTTTTTGGCCGATTTTGACGCCTTACTATACTATGACCATTTTTATGACATTTTGAGGCCAAAAAAAAATTTGACTTTTTTTGGCCGATTTTGACGCCTTACTATACTATGACCATTTTTATGACATTTTGAGGCCAAAAAAAAATTTGACTTTTTTTGGCCGATTTTGACGCCTTACTATACTATGACCATTTTTATGACATTTTGAGGCCAAAAAAAAATTTGACTTTTTTTGGCCGATTTTGACGCCTTACTATACTATGACCATTTTTATGACATTTTGAGGCCAAAAAAAAATTTGACTTTTTTTGGCCGATTTTGACGCCTTACTATACTATGACCATTTTTATGACATTTTGAGGCCAAAAAAAATTTGACTTTTTTTGGCCAATTTTAACGCCTTACTATACTATGACCATTTTTATGACATTTTGAGGATGTGACATTTTTCACCGATCCTCAGGGGACCAAGATAGAGACATGAGACCTTGTCCTACCCCCCCATTTGTGGGTACCCCGAGTCCAACGGTACCACCCTTAAGTCTCTATGACTTAGGGTTCCAGCGTTATGAGCATTTGAATTTCCCCCATATAAGTGAGTTGGGAGAGTGAAAATTTTCCAAAGTGTGAGAGGCCAAAAGTGTTCCCCCAGAAAGTGTTTAGGAGCACGTTTCAGAGCCTAAGGAGTGGTTTGGACCCCCCTTTTTGTGGTACTTTTTGTCAAACTGAAGTTGGTGTTTAGGGTTGCTCAGAGTGTACAGGGCCTAAGTGTGAGAGGCCAAAAGTGTTCCCCCAGAAAGTGTTTAGGAGCACGTTTCAGAGCCTAAGGAGTGGTTTGGACCCCCTTTTTGTGGTACTTTTTGTCAAACTGAAGTTGGTGTTTAGGGTTGTTGAGTGTACAGGGCTTGGAGTTTTAACCATTTTGAGGCCGTTCTGAAAAATGACTTTTTTTGGCCGATTTTGATCGCTTACTATACTATGACCATTTACACGACATTTTGAGACCAAAAAAAATTTTGACATTTTTTGGCCGATTTTGACGCCTTACTATACTACGACCAAATTTATGACATTTTGAGGCCAAAAAAAATTTTGACTTTTTTTGGCCGATTTTGACGCCTTACTATACTATGACCATTTTTATGACATTTTGAGGCCAAAAAAAATTTTGACATTTTTTGGCCGATTTTGACGCCTTACTATACTATGACCATTTTTATGACATTTTGAGGCCAAAAAAAAATTTGACTTTTTTTGGCCGATTTTGACGCCTTACTATACTATGACCATTTTTATGACATTTTGAGGCCAAAAAAAAATTTGACTTTTTTTGGCCGATTTTGACGCCTTACTATACTATGACCATTTTTATGACATTTTGAGGCCAAAAAAAAATTTGACTTTTTTTGGCTGATTTTGACGCCTTACTATACTATGACCATTTTTATGACATTTTGAGGCCAAAAAAAATTTTGACTTTTTTTGGCCGATTTTGACGCCTTACTATACTATGACCATTTTTATGACATTTTGAGGCCAAAAAAAATTTGACTTTTTTTGGCCAATTTTAACGCCTTACTATACTATGACCATTTTTATGACATTTTGAGGATGTGACATTTTTCACCGATCCTCAGGGGACCAAGATAGAGACATGAGACCTTGTCCTACCCCCCCATTTGTGGGTACCCCGAGTCCAACGGTACCACCCTTAAGTCTCTATGACTTAGGGTTCCAGCGTTATGAGCATTTGAATTTCCCCCATATAAGTGAGTTGGGAGAGTGAAAATTTTCCAAAGTGTGAGAGGCCAAAAGTGTTCCCCCAGAAAGTGTTTAGGAGCACGTTTCAGAGCCTAAGGAGTGGTTTGGACCCCCCTTTTTGTGGTACTTTTTGTCAAACTGAAGTTGGTGTTTAGGGTTGCTAAGAGTGTACAGGGCCTAAGTGTGAGAGGCCAAAAGTGTTCCCCCAGAAAGTGTTTAGGAGCACGTTTCAGAGCCTAAGGAGTGGTTTGGACCCCCCTTTTTGTGGTACTTTTTGTCAAACTGAAGTTGGTGTTTAGGGTTGCTAAGAGTGTACAGGGCCTAAGTGTGAGAGGCCAAAAGTGTTCCCCCAGAAAGTGTTTAGGAGCACGTTTCAGAGCCTAAGGAGTGGTTTGGACCCCCCTTTTTGTGGTACTTTTTGTCAAACTGAAGTTGGTGTTTAGGGTTGTTGAGTGTAGGGCTTGGAGTTTTAACCATTTTGAGGCCGTTCTGAAAAATGACTTTTTTTGGCCGATTTTGATAGCTTACTATACTATGACCATTTACACGACATTTTGAGACCAAAAAAAATTTTGACATTTTTTGGCCGATTTTGACGCCTTACTATACTATGACCATTTTTATGACATTTTGAGGCCAAAAAAAATTTTGACTTTTTTTGGCCGATTTAGACGCCTTACTATACTATGACCATTTTTATGACATTTTGAGGCCAAAAAAAATTTTGACATTTTTTGGCCGATTTTGACGCCTTACTATACTATGACCATTTTTATGACATTTTGAGGCCAAAAAATTTTTTGACTTTTTTTGGCCGATTTTGACGCCTTACTATACTATGACCATTTTTATGACATTTTGAGGCCAAAAAAAAATTTGACTTTTTTTGGCCGATTTTGACGCCTTACTATACTATGACCATTTTTATGACATTTTGAGGATGTGACATTTTTCACCGATCCTCAGGGGACCAAGATAGAGACATGAGACCTTGTCCTACCCCCCCATTTGTGGGTACCCCGAGTCCAACGGTACCACCCTTAAGTCTCTATGACTTAGGGTTCCAGCGTTATGAGCATTTGAATTTCCCCCATATAAGTGAGTTGGGAGAGTGAAAATTTTCCAAAGTGTGAGAGGCCAAAAGTGTTCCCCCAGAAAGTGTTTAGGAGCACGTTTCAGAGCCCAAGGAGTGGTTTGGACCCCCCTTTTTGTGGTACTTTTTGTCAAACTGAAGTTGGTGTTTAGGGTTGCTAAGAGTGTACAGGGCCTAAGTGTGAGAGGCCAAAAGTGTTCCCCCAGAAAGTGTTTAGGAGCACGTTTCAGAGCCTAAGGAGTGGTTTGGACCCCCCTTTTTGTGGTACTTTTTGTCAAACTGAAGTTGGTGTTTAGGGTTGCTAAGAGTGTACAGGGCCTAAGTGTGAGAGGCCAAAAGTGTTCCCCCAGAAAGTGTTTAGGAGCACGTTTCAGAGCCTAAGGAGTGGTTTGGACCCCCCTTTTTGTGGTACTTTTTGTCAAACTGAAGTTGGTGTTTAGGGTTGCTAAGAGTGTACAGGGCCTAAGTGTGAGAGGCCAAAAGTGTTCCCCCAGAAAGTCTTTAGGAGCACGTTTCAGAGCCTAAGGAGTGGTTTGGACCCCCCTTTTTGTGGTACTTTTTGTCAAACTGAAGTTGGTGTTTAGGGTTGTTGAGTGTACAGGGCTTGGAGTTTTAACCATTTTGAGGCCGTTCTGAAAAATGACTTTTTTTGGCCGATTTTGATAGCTTACTATACTATGACCATTTACACGACATTTTGAGACCAAAAAAAATTTTGACATTTTTTGGCCGATTTTGACGCCTTACTATACTATGACCATTTTTATGACATTTTGAGGCCAAAAAAAATTTTGACTTTTTTTGGCCGATTTAGACGCCTTACTATACTATGACCATTTTTATGACATTTTGAGGCCAAAAAAAATTTTGACATTTTTTGGCCGATTTTGACGCCTTACTATACTATGACCATTTTTATGACATTTTGAGGCCAAAAAAATTTTTGACATTTTTTGGCCGATTTTGACGCCTTACTATACTATGACCATTTTTATGACATTTTGAGGCCAAAAAAAAATTTGACTTTTTTTGGCCGATTTTGACGCCTTACTATACTATGACCATTTTTATGACATTTTGAGGCCAAAAAAAAATGTGACTTTTTTTGGCCGATTTTGACGCCTTACTATACTATGACCATTTTTATGACATTTTGAGGATGTGACATTTTTCACCGATCCTCAGGGGACCAAGATAGAGACATGAGACCTTGTCCTACCCCCCCATTTGTGGGTACCCCGAGTCCAACGGTACCACCCTTAAGTCTCTATGACTTAGGGTTCCAGCGTTATGAGCATTTGAATTTCCCCCATATAAGTGAGTTGGGAGAGTGAAAATTTTCCAAAGTGTGAGAGGCCAAAAGTGTTCCCCCAGAAAGTGTTTAGGAGCACGTTTCAGAGCCCAAGGAGTGGTTTGGACCCCCCTTTTTGTGGTACTTTTTGTCAAACTGAAGTTGGTGTTTAGGGTTGCTAAGAGTGTACAGGGCCTAAGTGTGAGAGGCCAAAAGTGTTCCCCCAGAAAGTGTTTAGGAGCACGTTTCAGAGCCTAAGGAGTGGTTTGGACCCCCCTTTTTGTGGTACTTTTTGTCAAACTGAACTTGGTGTTTAGGGTTGCTAAGAGTGTACAGGGCCTAAGTGTGAGAGGCCAAAAGTGTTCCCCCAGAAAGTGTTTAGGAGCACGTTTCAGAGCCTAAGGAGTGGTTTGGACCCCCCTTTTTGTGGTACTTTTTGTCAAACTGAAGTTGGTGTTTAGGGTTGCTAAGAGTGTACAGGGCCTAAGTGTGAGAGGCCAAAAGTGTTCCCCCAGAAAGTGTTTAGGAGCACATTTCAGAGCCTAAGGAGTGGTTTGGACCCCCCTTTTTGTGGTACTTTTTGTCAAACTGAAGTTGGTGTTGAGGGTTGTTGAGTGTACAGGGCTTGGAGTTTTAACCATTTTGAGGCCGTTCTGAAAAATGACTTTTTTTGGCCGATTTTGATAGCTTACTATACTATGACTATTTACACGACATTTTGAGACCAAAAAAATTTTTGACATTTTTTGGCCGATTTTGACGCCTTACTATACTATGACCATTTTTATGACATTTTGAGGCCAAAAAAAATTTTGACATTTTTTGGCCGATTTTGACGCCTTACTATACTATGACCATTTTTATGACATTTTGAGGCCAAAAAAAAATGTGACTTTTTTTGGCCGATTTTGACGCCTTACTATACTATGACCATTTTTATGACATTTTGAGGATGTGACATTTTTCACCGATCCTCAGGGGACCAAGATAGAGACATGAGACCTTGTCCTACCCCCCCATTTGTGGGTACCCCGAGTCCAACGGTACCACCCTTAAGTCTCTATGACTTAGGGTTCCAGCGTTATGAGCATTTGAATTTCCCCCATATAAGTGAGTTGGGAGAGTGAAAATTTTCCAAAGTGTGAGAGGCCAAAAGAGTTCCCCCAGAAAGTGTTTAGGAGCACGTTTCAGAGCCTAAGGAGTTGTTTGGACCCCCCTTTTTGTGGTACTTTTTGTCAAACTGAAGTTGGTGTTTAGGGTTGCTCAGAGTGTACAGGGCCTAAGTGTGAGAGGCCAAAAGTGTTCCCCCAGAAAGTGTTTAGGAGCACGTTTCAGAGCCTAAGGAGTGGTTTGGACCCCCCTTTTTGTGGTACTTTTTGTCAAACTGAAGTTGGTGTTTAGGGTTGTTGAGTGTACAGGGCCTAAGTGTGAGAGGCCAAAAGTGTTCCCCCAGAAAGTGTTTAGGAGCACGTTTCAGAGCCTAAGGAGTGGTTTGGACCCCCCTTTTTGTGGTACTTTTTGTCAAACTGAAGTTGGTGTTTAGGGTTGTTGAGTGTACAGGGCTTGGAGTTTTAACCATTTTGAGGCCGTTCTGAAAAATGACTTTTTTTGGCCGATTTTGATAGCTTACTATACTATGACCATTTACACGACATTTTGAGACCAAAAAAAATTTTGACATTTTTTGGCCGATTTTGACGCCTTACTATACTATGACCATTTTTATGACATTTTGAGGCCAAAAAAAATTTTGACTTTTTTTGGCCGATTTAGACGCCTTACTATACTATGACCATTTTTATGACATTTTGAGGCCAAAAAAAATTTTGACATTTTTTGGCCGATTTTGACGCCTTACTATACTATGACCATTTTTATGACATTTTGAGGCCAAAAAAATTTTTGACATTTTTTGGCCGATTTTGACGCCTTACTATACTATGACCATTTTTATGACATTTTGAGGCCAAAAAAAAATTTGACTTTTTTTGGCCGATTTTGACGCCTTACTATACTATGACCATTTTTATGACATTTTGAGGCCAAAAAAAAATTTGACTTTTTTTGGCCGATTTTGACGCCTTACTATACTATGACCATTTTTATGACATTTTGAGGATGTGACATTTTTCACCGATCCTCAGGGGACCAAGATAGAGACATGAGACCTTGTCCTACCCCCCCATTTGTGGGTACCCCGAGTCCAACGGTACCACCCTTAAGTCTCTATGACTTAGGGTTCCAGCGTTATGAGCATTTGAATTTCCCCCATATAAGTGAGTTGGGAGAGTGAAAATTTTCCAAAGTGTGAGAGGCCAAAAGTGTTCCCCCAGAAAGTGTTTAGGAGCACGTTTCAGAGCCCAAGGAGTGGTTTGGACCCCCCTTTTTGTGGTACTTTTTGTCAAACTGAAGTTGGTGTTTAGGGTTGCTAAGAGTGTACAGGGCCTAAGTGTGAGAGGCCAAAAGTGTTCCCCCAGAAAGTGTTTAGGAGCACGTTTCAGAGCCTAAGGAGTGGTTTGGACCCCCCTTTTTGTGGTACTTTTTGTCAAACTGAAGTTGGTGTTTAGGGTTGCTAAGAGTGTACAGGGCCTAAGTGTGAGAGGCCAAAAGTGTTCCCCCAGAAAGTGTTTAGGAGCACGTTTCAGAGCCTAAGGAGTGGTTTGGACCCCCCTTTTTGTGGTACTTTTTGTCAAACTGAAGTTGGTGTTTAGGGTTGCTAAGAGTGTACAGGGCCTAAGTGTGAGAGGCCAAAAGTGTTCCCCCAGAAAGTGTTTAGGAGCACATTTCAGAGCCTAAGGAGTGGTTTGGACCCCCCTTTTTGTGGTACTTTTTGTCAAACTGAAGTTGGTGTTGAGGGTTGTTGAGTGTACAGGGCTTGGAGTTTTAACCATTTTGAGGCCGTTCTGAAAAATGACTTTTTTTGGCCGATTTTGATAGCTTACTATACTATGACTATTTACACGACATTTTGAGACCAAAAAAATTTTTGACATTTTTTGGCCGATTTTGACGCCTTACTATACTATGACCATTTTTATGACATTTTGAGGCCAAAAAAAATTTTGACTTTTTTTGGCCGATTTAGACGCCTTACTATACTATGACCATTTTTATGACATTTTGAGGCCAAAAAAAATTTTGACATTTTTTGGCCGATTTTGACGCCTTACTATACTATGACCATTTTTATGACATTTTGAGGCCAAAAAAAAATTTGACTTTTTTTGGCCGATTTTGACGCCTTACTATACTATGACCATTTTTATGACATTTTGAGGCCAAAAAAAATTTGACTTTTTTTGGCCGATTTTGACGCCTTACTATACTATGACCATTTTTATGACATTTTGAGGCCAAAAAAAATTTGACTTTTTTTGGCCAATTTTAACGCCTTACTATACTATGACCATTTTTATGACATTTTGAGGATGTGACATTTTTCACCGATCCTCAGGGGACCAAGATAGAGACATGAGACCTTGTCCTACCCCCCCATTTGTGGGTACCCCGAGTCCAACGGTACCACCCTTAAGTCTCTATGACTTAGGGTTCCAGCGTTATGAGCATTTGAATTTCCCCCATATAAGTGAGTTGGGAGAGTGAAAATTTTCCAAAGTGTGAGAGGCCAAAAGTGTTCCCCCAGAAAGTGTTTAGGAGCACGTTTCAGAGCCCAAGGAGTGGTTTGGACCCCCCTTTTTGTGGTACTTTTTGTCAAACTGAAGTTGGTGTTTAGGGTTGCTAAGAGTGTACAGGGCCTAAGTGTGAGAGGCCAAAAGTGTTCCCCCAGAAAGTGTTTAGGAGCACGTTTCAGAGCCTAAGGAGTGGTTTGGACCCCCCTTTTTGTGGTACTTTTTGTCAAACTGAAGTTGGTGTTTAGGGTTGCTAAGAGTGTACAGGGCCTAAGTGTGAGAGGCCAAAAGTGTTCCCCCAGAAAGTGTTTAGGAGCACGTTTCAGAGCCTAAGGAGTGGTTTGGACCCCCCTTTTTGTGGTACTTTTTGTCAAACTGAAGTTGGTGTTTAGGGTTGCTCAGAGTGTACAGGGCCTAAGTGTGAGAGGCCAAAAGTGTTCCCCCAAAAAGTGTTTAGGAGCACGTTTCAGAGCCTAAGGAGTGGTTTGGACCCCCCTTTTTGTGGTACTTTTTGTCAAACTGAAGTTGGTGTTTAGGGTTGTTGAGTGTACAGGGCTTGGAGTTTTAACCATTTTGAGGCCGTTCTGAAAAATGACTTTTTTTGGCCGATTTTGATAGCTTACTATACTATGACCATTTACACGACATTTTGAGACCAAAAAAAATTTTGACATTTTTTGGCCGATTTTGATAGCTTACTATACTATGACCATTTACACGACATTTTGAGACCAAAAAAAATTTTGACATTTTTTGGCCGATTTTGACGCCTTACTATACTATGACCATTTTTATGACATTTTGAGGCCAAAAAAAATTTTGACTTTTTTTGGCCGATTTAGACGCCTTACTATACTATGACCATTTTTATGACATTTTGAGGCCAAAAAAAATTTTGACATTTTTTGGCCGATTTTGACGCCTTACTATACTATGACCATTTTTATGACATTTTGAGGCCAAAAAAATTTTTGACATTTTTTGGCCGATTTTGACGCCTTACTATACTATGACCATTTTTATGACATTTTGAGGCCAAAAAAAAATTTGACTTTTTTTGGCCGATTTTGACGCCTTACTATACTATGACCATTTTTATGACATTTTGAGGCCAAAAAAAAATTTGACTTTTTTTGGCCGATTTTGACGCCTTACTATACTATGACCATTTTTATGACATTTTGAGGATGTGACATTTTTCACCGATCCTCAGGGGACCAAGATAGAGACATGAGACCTTGTCCTACCCCCCCATTTGTGGGTACCCCGAGTCCAACGGTACCACCCTTAAGTCTCTATGACTTAGGGTTCCAGCGTTATGAGCATTTGAATTTCCCCCATATAAGTGAGTTGGGAGAGTGAAAATTTTCCAAAGTGTGAGAGGCCAAAAGTGTTCCCCCAGAAAGTGTTTAGGAGCACGTTTCAGAGCCCAAGGAGTGGTTTGGACCCCCCTTTTTGTGGTACTTTTTGTCAAACTGAAGTTGGTGTTTAGGGTTGCTAAGAGTGTACAGGGCCTAAGTGTGAGAGGCCAAAAGTGTTCCCCCAGAAAGTGTTTAGGAGCACGTTTCAGAGCCTAAGGAGTGGTTTGGACCCCCCTTTTTGTGGTACTTTTTGTCAAACTGAAGTTGGTGTTTAGGGTTGCTAAGAGTGTACAGGGCCTAAGTGTGAGAGGCCAAAAGTGTTCCCCCAGAAAGTGTTTAGGAGCACGTTTCAGAGCCTAAGGAGTGGTTTGGACCCCCCTTTTTGTGGTACTTTTTGTCAAACTGAAGTTGGTGTTTAGGGTTGCTAAGAGTGTACAGGGCCTAAGTGTGAGAGGCCAAAAGTGTTCCCCCAGAAAGTGTTTAGGAGCACATTTCAGAGCCTAAGGAGTGGTTTGGACCCCCCTTTTTGTGGTACTTTTTGTCAAACTGAAGTTGGTGTTGAGGGTTGTTGAGTGTACAGGGCTTGGAGTTTTAACCATTTTGAGGCCGTTCTGAAAAATGACTTTTTTTGGCCGATTTTGATAGCTTACTATACTATGACTATTTACACGACATTTTGAGACCAAAAAAATTTTTGACATTTTTTGGCCGATTTTGACGCCTTACTATACTATGACCATTTTTATGACATTTTGAGGCCAAAAAAAATTTTGACTTTTTTTGGCCGATTTAGACGCCTTACTATACTATGACCATTTTTATGACATTTTGAGGCCAAAAAAAATTTTGACATTTTTTGGCCGATTTTGACGCCTTACTATACTATGACCATTTTTATGACATTTTGAGGCCAAAAAAAAATTTGACTTTTTTTGGCCGATTTTGACGCCTTACTATACTATGACCATTTTTATGACATTTTGAGGCCAAAAAAAATTTGACTTTTTTTGGCCGATTTTGACGCCTTACTATACTATGACCATTTTTATGACATTTTGAGGCCAAAAAAAATTTGACTTTTTTTGGCCAATTTTAACGCCTTACTATACTATGACCATTTTTATGACATTTTGAGGATGTGACATTTTTCACCGATCCTCAGGGGACCAAGATAGAGACATGAGACCTTGTCCTACCCCCCCATTTGTGGGTACCCCGAGTCCAACGGTACCACCCTTAAGTCTCTATGACTTAGGGTTCCAGCGTTATGAGCATTTGAATTTCCCCCATATAAGTGAGTTGGGAGAGTGAAAATTTTCCAAAGTGTGAGAGGCCAAAAGTGTTCCCCCAGAAAGTGTTTAGGAGCACGTTTCAGAGCCCAAGGAGTGGTTTGGACCCCCCTTTTTGTGGTACTTTTTGTCAAACTGAAGTTGGTGTTTAGGGTTGCTAAGAGTGTACAGGGCCTAAGTGTGAGAGGCCAAAAGTGTTCCCCCAGAAAGTGTTTAGGAGCACGTTTCAGAGCCTAAGGAGTGGTTTGGACCCCCCTTTTTGTGGTACTTTTTGTCAAACTGAAGTTGGTGTTTAGGGTTGCTAAGAGTGTACAGGGCCTAAGTGTGAGAGGCCAAAAGTGTTCCCCCAGAAAGTGTTTAGGAGCACGTTTCAGAGCCTAAGGAGTGGTTTGGACCCCCCTTTTTGTGGTACTTTTTGTCAAACTGAAGTTGGTGTTTAGGGTTGCTCAGAGTGTACAGGGCCTAAGTGTGAGAGGCCAAAAGTGTTCCCCCAAAAAGTGTTTAGGAGCACGTTTCAGAGCCTAAGGAGTGGTTTGGACCCCCCTTTTTGTGGTACTTTTTGTCAAACTGAAGTTGGTGTTTAGGGTTGTTGAGTGTACAGGGCTTGGAGTTTTAACCATTTTGAGGCCGTTCTGAAAAATGACTTTTTTTGGCCGATTTTGATAGCTTACTATACTATGACCATTTACACGACATTTTGAGACCAAAAAAAATTTTGACATTTTTTGGCCGATTTTGACGCCTTACTATACTATGACCATTTTTATGACATTTTGAGGCCAAAAAAAATTTTGACTTTTTTTGGCCGATTTAGACGCCTTACTATACTATGACCATTTTTATGACATTTTGAGGCCAAAAAAAATTTTGACATTTTTTGGCCGATTTTGACGCCTTACTATACTATGACCATTTTTATGACATTTTGAGGCCAAAAAAATTTTTGACATTTTTTGGCCGATTTTGACGCCTTACTATACTATGACCATTTTTATGACATTTTGAGGCCAAAAAAAAATTTGACTTTTTTTGGCCGATTTTGACGCCTTACTATACTATGACCATTTTTATGACATTTTGAGGCCAAAAAAAAATTTGACTTTTTTTGGCCGATTTTGACGCCTTACTATACTATGACCATTTTTATGACATTTTGAGGATGTGACATTTTTCACCGATCCTCAGGGGACCAAGATAGAGACATGAGACCTTGTCCTACCCCCCCATTTGTGGGTACCCCGAGTCCAACGGTACCACCCTTAAGTCTCTATGACTTAGGGTTCCAGCGTTATGAGCATTTGAATTTCCCCCATATAAGTGAGTTGGGAGAGTGAAAATTTTCCAAAGTGTGAGAGGCCAAAAGTGTTCCCCCAGAAAGTGTTTAGGAGCACGTTTCAGAGCCCAAGGAGTGGTTTGGACCCCCCTTTTTGTGGTACTTTTTGTCAAACTGAAGTTGGTGTTTAGGGTTGCTAAGAGTGTACAGGGCCTAAGTGTGAGAGGCCAAAAGTGTTCCCCCAGAAAGTGTTTAGGAGCACGTTTCAGAGCCTAAGGAGTGGTTTGGACCCCCCTTTTTGTGGTACTTTTTGTCAAACTGAACTTGGTGTTTAGGGTTGCTAAGAGTGTACAGGGCCTAAGTGTGAGAGGCCAAAAGTGTTCCCCCAGAAAGTGTTTAGGAGCACGTTTCAGAGCCTAAGGAGTGGTTTGGACCCCCCTTTTTGTGGTACTTTTTGTCAAACTGAAGTTGGTGTTTAGGGTTGCTAAGAGTGTACAGGGCCTAAGTGTGAGAGGCCAAAAGTGTTCCCCCAGAAAGTGTTTAGGAGCACATTTCAGAGCCTAAGGAGTGGTTTGGACCCCCCTTTTTGTGGTACTTTTTGTCAAACTGAAGTTGGTGTTGAGGGTTGTTGAGTGTACAGGGCTTGGAGTTTTAACCATTTTGAGTCCGTTCTGAAAAATGACTTTTTTTGGCCGATTTTGATAGCTTACTATACTATGACCATTTACACGACATTTTGAGACCAAAAAAAATTTTGACATTTTTTGGCCGATTTTGACGCCTTACTATACTATGACCATTTTTATGACATTTTGAGGCCAAAAAAAAATTTGACTTTTTTTGGCCGATTTTGACGCCTTACTATACTATGACCATTTTTATGACATTTTGAGGCCAAAAAAAATTTTGACTTATTTTGGCCGATTTTGACGCCTTACTATACTATGACCATTTTTATGACATTTTGAGGCCAAAAAAAAATTTGACTTTTTTTGGCCGATTTTGACGGCTTACTATACTATGACCATTTTTATGACATTTTGAGGCCAAAAAAAAATTTGACTTTTTTTGGCCGATTTTGACGCCTTACTATACTATGACCATTTTTATGACATTTTGAGGCCAAAAAAAATTTGACTTTTTTTGGCCAATTTTAACGCCTTACTATACTATGACCATTTTTATGACATTTTGAGGATGTGACATTTTTCACCGATCCTCAGGGGACCAAGATAGAGACATGAGACCTTGTCCTACCCCCCCATTTGTGGGTACCCCGAGTCCAACGGTACCACCCTTAAGTCTCTATGACTTAGGGTTCCAGCGTTATGAGCATTTGAATTTCCCCCATATAAGTGAGTTGGGAGAGTGAAAATTTTCCAAAGTGTGAGAGGCCAAAAGTGTTCCCCCAGAAAGTGTTTAGGAGCACGTTTCAGAGCCTAAGGAGTGGTTTGGACCCCCCTTTTTGTGGTACTTTTTGTCAAACTGAAGTTGGTGTTTAGGGTTGCTAAGAGTGTACAGGGCCTAAGTGTGAGAAGCCAAAAGTGTTCCCCCAGAAAGTGTTTAGGAGCACGTTTCAGAGCCTAAGGAGTGGTTTGGACCCCCTTTTTTGTGGTACTTTTTGTCAAACTGAAGTTGGTGTTTAGGGTTGCTAAGAGTGTACAGGGCCTAAGTGTGAGAGGCCAAAAGTGTTCCCCCAGAAAGTGTTTAGGAGCACGTTTCAGAGCCTAAGGAGTGGTTTGGACCCCCCTTTTTGTGGTACTTTTTGTCAAACTGAACTTGGTGTTTAGGGTTGAGTGTACAGGGCCTAAGTGTGAGAGGCCAAAAGTGTTCCCCCAGAAAGTGTTTAGGAGCACGTTTCAGAGCCTAAGGAGTGGTTTGGACCCCCCTTTTTGTGGTACTTTTTGTCAAACTGAAGTTGGTGTTTAGGGTTGTTGAGTGTACAGGGCTTGGAGTTTTAACCATTTTGAGGCCGTTCTGAAAAATGACTTTTTTTGGCCGATTTTGATCGCTTACTATACTATGACCATTTACACGACATTTTGAGACCAAAAAAAATTTTGACATTTTTTGGCCGATTTTGACGCCTTACTATACTATGACCATTTTTATGACATTTTGAGGCCAAAAAAAAATTTGACTTTTTTTGGCCGATTTTGACGCCTTACTATACTATGACCATTTTTATGACATTTTGAGGCCAAAAAAAATTTTGACTTATTTTGGCCGATTTTGACGCCTTACTATACTATGACCATTTTTATGACATTTTGAGGCCAAAAAAAAATTTGACTTTTTTTGGCCGATTTTGACGGCTTACTATACTATGACCATTTTTATGACATTTTGAGGCCAAAAAAAAATTTGACTTTTTTTGGCCGATTTTGACGCCTTACTATACTATGACCATTTTTATGACATTTTGAGGCCAAAAAAAATTTGACTTTTTTTGGCCAATTTTAACGCCTTACTATACTATGACCATTTTTATGACATTTTGAGGATGTGACATTTTTCACCGATCCTCAGGGGACCAAGATAGAGACATGAGACCTTGTCCTACCCCCCCATTTGTGGGTACCCCGAGTCCAACGGTACCACCCTTAAGTCTCTATGACTTAGGGTTCCAGCGTTATGAGCATTTGAATTTCCCCCATATAAGTGAGTTGGGAGAGTGAAAATTTTCCAAAGTGTGAGAGGCCAAAAGTGTTCCCCCAGAAAGTGTTTAGGAGCACGTTTCAGAGCCTAAGGAGTGGTTTGGACCCCCCTTTTTGTGGTACTTTTTGTCAAACTGAACTTGGTGTTTAGGGTTGTTGAGTGTACAGGGCCTAAGTGTGAGAGGCCAAAAGTGTTCCCCCAGAAAGTGTTTAGGAGCACGTTTCAGAGCCTAAGGAGTGGTTTGGACCCCCCTTTTTGTGGTACTTTTTGTCAAACTGAAGTTGGTGTTTAGGGTTGCTAAGAGTGTACAGGGCCTAAGTGTGAGAGGCCAAAAGTGTTCCCCCAGAAAGTGTTTAGGAGCACGTTTCAGAGCCTAAGGAGTGGTTTGGACCCCCCTTTTTGTGGTACTTTTTGTCAAACTGAACTTGGTGTTTAGGGTTGTTGAGTGTACAGGGCCTAAGTGTGAGAGGCCAAAAGTGTTCCCCCAGAAAGTGTTTAGGAGCACGTTTCAGAGCCTAAGGAGTGGTTTGGACCCCCCTTTTTGTGGTACTTTTTGTCAAACTGAAGTTGGTGTTTAGGGTTGCTAAGAGTGTACAGGGCCTAAGTGTGAGAGGCCAAAAGTGTTCCCCCAGAAAGTGTTTAGGAGCACATTTCAGAGCCTAAGGAGTGGTTTGGACCCCCCTTTTTGTGGTACTTTTTGTCAAACTGAAGTTGGTGTTGAGGGTTGTTGAGTGTACAGGGCTTGGAGTTTTAACCATTTTGAGGCCGTTCTGAAAAATGACTTTTTTTGGCCGATTTTGATAGCTTACTATACTATGACTATTTACACGACATTTTGAGACCAAAAAAATTTTTGACATTTTTTGGCCGATTTTGACGCCTTACTATACTATGACCATTTTTATGACATTTTGAGGCCAAAAAAAATTTTGACTTTTTTTGGCCGATTTAGACGCCTTACTATACTATGACCATTTTTATGACATTTTGAGGCCAAAAAAAATTTTGACATTTTTTGGCCGATTTTGACGCCTTACTATACTATGACCATTTTTATGACATTTTGAGGCCAAAAAAAAATTTGACTTTTTTTGGCCGATTTTGACGCCTTACTATACTATGACCATTTTTATGACATTTTGAGGCCAAAAAAAATTTTGACTTTTTTTGGCCGATTTAGACGCCTTACTATACTATGACCATTTTTATGACATTTTGAGGCCAAAAAAAATTTTGACATTTTTTGGCCGATTTTGACGCCTTACTATACTATGACCATTTTTATGACATTTTGAGGCCAAAAAAAAATTTGACTTTTTTTGGCCGATTTTGACGCCTTACTATACTATGACCATTTTTATGACATTTTGAGGCCAAAAAAAAATGTGACTTTTTTTGGCCGATTTTGACGCCTTACTATACTATGACCATTTTTATGACATTTTGAGGCCAAAAAAAAATTTGACTTTTTTTGGCCGATTTTGACGCCTTACTATACTATGACCATTTTTATGACATTTTGAGGCCAAAAAAAAATTTGACTTTTTTTGGCCGATTTTGACGCCTTACTATACTATGACCATTTTTATGACATTTTGAGGCCAAAAAAAATTTGACTTTTTTTGGCCAATTTTAACGCCTTACTATACTATGACCATTTTTATGACATTTTGAGGATGTGACATTTTTCACCGATCCTCAGGGGACCAAGATAGAGACATGAGACCTTGTCCTACCCCCCCATTTGTGGGTACCCCGAGTCCAACGGTACCACCCTTAAGTCTCTATGACTTAGGGTTCCAGCGTTATGAGCATTTGAATTTCCCCCATATAAGTGAGTTGGGAGAGTGAAAATTTTCCAAAGTGTGAGAGGCCAAAAGTGTTCCCCCAGAAAGTGTTTAGGAGCACGTTTCAGAGCCTAAGGAGTGGTTTGGACCCCCCTTTTTGTGGTACTTTTTGTCAAACTGAAGTTGGTGTTTAGGGTTGCTAAGAGTGTACAGGGCCTAAGTGTGAGAAGCCAAAAGTGTTCCCCCAGAAAGTGTTTAGGAGCACGTTTCAGAGCCTAAGGAGTGGTTTGGACCCCCTTTTTTGTGGTACTTTTTGTCAAACTGAAGTTGGTGTTTAGGGTTGCTAAGAGTGTACAGGGCCTAAGTGTGAGAGGCCAAAAGTGTTCCCCCAGAAAGTGTTTAGGAGCACGTTTCAGAGCCTAAGGAGTGGTTTGGACCCCCCTTTTTGTGGTACTTTTTGTCAAACTGAAGTTGGTGTTGAGGGTTGTTGAGTGTACAGGGCTTGGAGTTTTAACCATTTTGAGGCCGTTCTGAAAAATGACTTTTTTTGGCCGATTTTGATAGCTTACTATACTATGACTATTTACACGACATTTTGAGACCAAAAAAATTTTTGACATTTTTTGGCCGATTTTGACGCCTTACTATACTATGACCATTTTTATGACATTTTGAGGCCAAAAAAAATTTTGACTTTTTTTGGCCGATTTAGACGCCTTACTATACTATGACCATTTTTATGACATTTTGAGGCCAAAAAAAATTTTGACATTTTTTGGCCGATTTTGACGCCTTACTATACTATGACCATTTTTATGACATTTTGAGGCCAAAAAAAATTTTGACATTTTTTGGCCGATTTTGACGCCTTACTATACTATGACCATTTTTATGACATTTTGAGGCCAAAAAAAAATTTGACTTTTTTTGGCCGATTTTGACGCCTTACTATACTATGACCATTTTTATGACATTTTGAGGCCAAAAAAAATTTTGACTTTTTTTGGCCGATTTTGACGCCTTACTATACTATGACCATTTTTATGACATTTTGAGGCCAAAAAAAAATTTGACTTTTTTTGGCCGATTTTGACGCCTTACTATACTATGACCATTTTTATGACATTTTGAGGATGTGACATTTTTCACCGATCCTCAGGGGACCAAGATAGAGACATGAGACCTTGTCCTACCCCCCCATTTGTGGGTACCCCGAGTCCAACGGTACCACCCTTAAGTCTCTATGACTTAGGGTTCCAGCGTTATGAGCATTTGAATTTCCCCCATATAAGTGAGTTGGGAGAGTGAAAATTTTCCAAAGTGTGAGAGGCCAAAAGTGTTCCCCCAGAAAGTGTTTAGGAGCACGTTTCAGAGCCCAAGGAGTGGTTTGGACCCCCCTTTTTGTGGTACTTTTTGTCAAACTGAAGTTGGTGTTTAGGGTTGCTAAGAGTGTACAGGGCCTAAGTGTGAGAGGCCAAAAGTGTTCCCCCAGAAAGTGTTTAGGAGCACGTTTCAGAGCCTAAGGAGTGGTTTGGACCCCCCTTTTTGTGGTACTTTTTGTCAAACTGAAGTTGGTGTTTAGGGTTGCTAAGAGTGTACAGGGCCTAAGTGTGAGAGGCCAAAAGTGTTCCCCCAGAAAGTGTTTAGGAGCACGTTTCAGAGCCTAAGGAGTGGTTTGGACCCCCCTTTTTGTGGTACTTTTTGTCAAACTGAAGTTGGTGTTTAGGGTTGCTCAGAGTGTACAGGGCCTAAGTGTGAGAGGCCAAAAGTGTTCCCCCAAAAAGTGTTTAGGAGCACGTTTCAGAGCCTAAGGAGTGGTTTGGACCCCCCTTTTTGTGGTACTTTTTGTCAAACTGAAGTTGGTGTTTAGGGTTGTTGAGTGTACAGGGCTTGGAGTTTTAACCATTTTGAGGCCGTTCTGAAAAATGACTTTTTTTGGCCGATTTTGATAGCTTACTATACTATGACCATTTACACGACATTTTGAGACCAAAAAAAATTTTGACATTTTTTGGCCGATTTTGACGCCTTACTATACTATGACCATTTTTATGACATTTTGAGGCCAAAAAAAATTTTGACTTTTTTTGGCCGATTTAGACGCCTTACT
Source organism: Toxotes jaculatrix (assembly GCF_017976425.1). Taxonomy (NCBI): domain Eukaryota; kingdom Metazoa; phylum Chordata; class Actinopteri; family Toxotidae; genus Toxotes; species Toxotes jaculatrix. The sequence continues at coordinate 31,239,549 of NC_054394.1, read as the reverse complement.
ATACTATGACCATTTTTATGACATTTTGAGGCCAAAAAAAATTTTGACATTTTTTGGCCGATTTTGACGCCTTACTATACTATGACCATTTTTATGACATTTTGAGGCCAAAAAAATTTTTGACATTTTTTGGCCGATTTTGACGCCTTACTATACTATGACCATTTTTATGACATTTTGAGGCCAAAAAAAATTTGACTTTTTTTGGCCGATTTTGACGCCTTACTATACTATGACCATTTTTATGACATTTTGAGGCCAAAAAAAAATTTGACTTTTTTTGGCCGATTTTGACGCCTTACTATACTATGACCATTTTTATGACATTTTGAGGATGTGACATTTTTCACCGATCCTCAGGGGACCAAGATAGAGACATGAGACCTTGTCCTACCCCCCCATTTGTGGGTACCCCGAGTCCAACGGTACCACCCTTAAGTCTCTATGACTTAGGGTTCCAGCGTTATGAGCATTTGAATTTCCCCCATATAAGTGAGTTGGGAGAGTGAAAATTTTCCAAAGTGTGAGAGGCCAAAAGTGTTCCCCCAGAAAGTGTTTAGGAGCACGTTTCAGAGCCCAAGGAGTGGTTTGGACCCCCCTTTTTGTGGTACTTTTTGTCAAACTGAAGTTGGTGTTTAGGGTTGCTAAGAGTGTACAGGGCCTAAGTGTGAGAGGCCAAAAGTGTTCCCCCAGAAAGTGTTTAGGAGCACGTTTCAGAGCCTAAGGAGTGGTTTGGACCCCCCTTTTTGTGGTACTTTTTGTCAAACTGAAGTTGGTGTTTAGGGTTGCTAAGAGTGTACAGGGCCTAAGTGTGAGAGGCCAAAAGTGTTCCCCCAGAAAGTGTTTAGGAGCACGTTTCAGAGCCTAAGGAGTGGTTTGGACCCCCCTTTTTGTGGTACTTTTTGTCAAACTGAAGTTGGTGTTTAGGGTTGCTAAGAGTGTACAGGGCCTAAGTGTGAGAGGCCAAAAGTGTTCCCCCAGAAAGTGTTTAGGAGCACATTTCAGAGCCTAAGGAGTGGTTTGGACCCCCCTTTTTGTGGTACTTTTTGTCAAACTGAAGTTGGTGTTGAGGGTTGTTGAGTGTACAGGGCTTGGAGTTTTAACCATTTTGAGGCCGTTCTGAAAAATGACTTTTTTTGGCCGATTTTGATAGCTTACTATACTATGACTATTTACACGACATTTTGAGACCAAAAAAATTTTTGACATTTTTTGGCCGATTTTGACGCCTTACTATACTATGACCATTTTTATGACATTTTGAGGCCAAAAAAAATTTTGACTTTTTTTGGCCGATTTAGACGCCTTACTATACTATGACCATTTTTATGACATTTTGAGGCCAAAAAAAATTTTGACATTTTTTGGCCGATTTTGACGCCTTACTATACTATGACCATTTTTATGACATTTTGAGGCCAAAAAAAATTTTGACATTTTTTGGCCGATTTTGACGCCTTACTATACTATGACCATTTTTATGACATTTTGAGGCCAAAAAAAAATTTGACTTTTTTTGGCCGATTTTGACGCCTTACTATACTATGACCATTTTTATGACATTTTGAGGCCAAAAAAAATTTGACTTTTTTTGGCCGATTTTGACGCCTTACTATACTATGACCATTTTTATGACATTTTGAGGCCAAAAAAAAATTTGACTTTTTTTGGCCAATTTTAACGCCTTACTATACTATGACCATTTTTATGACATTTTGAGGATGTGACATTTTTCACCGATCCTCAGGGGACCAAGATAGAGACATGAGACCTTGTCCTACCCCCCCATTTGTGGGTACCCCGAGTCCAACGGTACCACCCTTAAGTCTCTATGACTTAGGGTTCCAGCGTTATGAGCATTTGAATTTCCCCCATATAAGTGAGTTGGGAGAGTGAAAATTTTCCAAAGTGTGAGAGGCCAAAAGTGTTCCCCCAGAAAGTGTTTAGGAGCACGTTTCAGAGCCTAAGGAGTGGTTTGGACCCCCCTTTTTGTGGTACTTTTTGTCAAACTGAATTTGGTGTTTAGGGTTGCTAAGAGTGTACAGGGCCTAAGTGTGAGAAGCCAAAAGTGTTCCCCCAGAAAGTGTTTAGGAGCACGTTTCAGAGCCTAAGGAGTGGTTTGGACCCCCTTTTTTGTGGTACTTTTTGTCAAACTGAAGTTGGTGTTTAGGGTTGCTAAGAGTGTACAGGGCCTAAGTGTGAGAGGCCAAAAGTGTTCCCCCAGAAAGTGTTTAGGAGCACGTTTCAGAGCCTAAGGAGTGGTTTGGACCCCCCTTTTTGTGGTACTTTTTGTCAAACTGAACTTGGTGTTTAGGGTTGAGTGTACAGGGCCTAAGTGTGAGAGGCCAAAAGTGTTCCCCCAGAAAGTGTTTAGGAGCACGTTTCAGAGCCTAAGGAGTGGTTTGGACCCCCCTTTTTGTGGTACTTTTTGTCAAACTGAAGTTGGTGTTTAGGGTTGTTGAGTGTACAGGGCTTGGAGTTTTAACCATTTTGAGGCCGTTCTGAAAAATGACTTTTTTTGGCCGATTTTGATCGCTTACTATACTATGACCATTTACACGACATTTTGAGACCAAAAAAAATTTTGACATTTTTTGGCCGATTTTGACGCCTTACTATACTATGACCATTTTTATGACATTTTGAGGCCAAAAAAAAATTTGACTTTTTTTGGCCGATTTTGACGCCTTACTATACTATGACCATTTTTATGACATTTTGAGGCCAAAAAAAATTTTGACTTATTTTGGCCGATTTTGACGCCTTACTATACTATGACCATTTTTATGACATTTTGAGGCCAAAAAAAAATTTGACTTTTTTTGGCCGATTTTGACGGCTTACTATACTATGACCATTTTTATGACATTTTGAGGCCAAAAAAAAATTTGACTTTTTTTGGCCGATTTTGACGCCTTACTATACTATGACCATTTTTATGACATTTTGAGGCCAAAAAAAATGTGACTTTTTTTGGCCAATTTTAACGCCTTACTATACTATGACCATTTTTATGACATTTTGAGGATGTGACATTTTTCACCGATCCTCAGGGGACCAAGATAGAGACATGAGACCTTGTCCTACCCCCCCATTTGTGGGTACCCCGAGTCCAACGGTACCACCCTTAAGTCTCTATGACTTAGGGTTCCAGCGTTATGAGCATTTGAATTTCCCCCATATAAGTGAGTTGGGAGAGTGAAAATTTTCCAAAGTGTGAGAGGCCAAAAGTGTTCCCCCAGAAAGTGTTTAGGAGCACGTTTCAGAGCCTAAGGAGTGGTTTGGACCCCCCTTTTTGTGGTACTTTTTGTCAAACTGAAGTTGGTGTTTAGGGTTGCTAAGAGTGTACAGGGCCTAAGTGTGAGAAGCCAAAAGTGTTCCCCCAGAAAGTGTTTAGGAGCACGTTTCAGAGCCTAAGGAGTGGTTTGGACCCCCTTTTTTGTGGTACTTTTTGTCAAACTGAAGTTGGTGTTTAGGGTTGCTAAGAGTGTACAGGGCCTAAGTGTGAGAGGCCAAAAGTGTTCCCCCAGAAAGTGTTTAGGAGCACGTTTCAGAGCCTAAGGAGTGGTTTGGACCCCCCTTTTTGTGGTACTTTTTGTCAAACTGAACTTGGTGTTTAGGGTTGAGTGTACAGGGCCTAAGTGTGAGAGGCCAAAAGTGTTCCCCCAGAAAGTGTTTAGGAGCACGTTTCAGAGCCTAAGGAGTGGTTTGGACCCCCCTTTTTGTGGTACTTTTTGTCAAACTGAAGTTGGTGTTTAGGGTTGTTGAGTGTACAGGGCTTGGAGTTTTAACCATTTTGAGGCCGTTCTGAAAAATGACTTTTTTTGGCCGATTTTGATCGCTTACTATACTATGACCATTTACACGACATTTTGAGACCAAAAAAAATTTTGACATTTTTTGGCCGATTTTGACGCCTTACTATACTATGACCATTTTTATGACATTTTGAGGCCAAAAAAAAATTTGACTTTTTTTGGCCGATTTTGACGCCTTACTATACTATGACCATTTTTATGACATTTTGAGGCCAAAAAAAATTTTGACTTATTTTGGCCGATTTTGACGCCTTACTATACTATGACCATTTTTATGACATTTTGAGGCCAAAAAAAAATTTGACTTTTTTTGGCCGATTTTGACGGCTTACTATACTATGACCATTTTTATGACATTTTGAGGCCAAAAAAAAATTTGACTTTTTTTGGCCGATTTTGACGCCTTACTATACTATGACCATTTTTATGACATTTTGAGGCCAAAAAAAATTTGACTTTTTTTGGCCAATTTTAACGCCTTACTATACTATGACCATTTTTATGACATTTTGAGGATGTGACATTTTTCACCGATCCTCAGGGGACCAAGATAGAGACATGAGACCTTGTCCTACCCCCCCATTTGTGGGTACCCCGAGTCCAACGGTACCACCCTTAAGTCTCTATGACTTAGGGTTCCAGCGTTATGAGCATTTGAATTTCCCCCATATAAGTGAGTTGGGAGAGTGAAAATTTTCCAAAGTGTGAGAGGCCAAAAGTGTTCCCCCAGAAAGTGTTTAGGAGCACGTTTCAGAGCCTAAGGAGTGGTTTGGACCCCCCTTTTTGTGGTACTTTTTGTCAAACTGAAGTTGGTGTTTAGGGTTGCTAAGAGTGTACAGGGCCTAAGTGTGAGAGGCCAAAAGTGTTCCCCCAGAAAGTGTTTAGGAGCACGTTTCAGAGCCTAAGGAGTGGTTTGGACCCCCCTTTTTGTGGTACTTTTTGTCAAACTGAAGTTGGTGTTTAGGGTTGCTAAGAGTGTACAGGGCCTAAGTGTGAGAGGCCAAAAGTGTTCCCCCAGAAAGTGTTTAGGAGCACGTTTCAGAGCCTAAGGAGTGGTTTGGACCCCCCTTTTTGTGGTACTTTTTGTCAAACTGAAGTTGGTGTTTAGGGTTGTTGAGTGTACAGGGCCTAAGTGTGAGAGGCCAAAAGTGTTCCCCCAGAAAGTGTTTAGGAGCACGTTTCAGAGCCTAAGGAGTGGTTTGGACCCCCCTTTTTGTGGTACTTTTTGTCAAACTGAAGTTGGTGTTTAGGGTTGCTAAGAGTGTACAGGGCCTAAGTGTGAGAGGCCAAAAGTGTTCCCCCAGAAAGTGTTTAGGAGCACGTTTCAGAGCCTAAGGAGTGGTTTGGACCCCCCTTTTTGTGGTACTTTTTGTCAAACTGAACTTGGTGTTTAGGGTTGCTAAGAGTGTACAGGGCCTAAGTGTGAGAGGCCAAAAGTGTTCCCCCAGAAAGTGTTTAGGAGCACGTTTCAGAGCCTAAGGAGTGGTTTGGACCCCCCTTTTTGTGGTACTTTTTGTCAAACTGAAGTTGGTGTTTAGGGTTGTTGAGTGTACAGGGCCTAAGTGTGAGAGGCCAAAAGTGTTCCCCCAGAAAGTGTTTAGGAGCACGTTTCAGAGCCTAAGGAGTGGTTTGGACCCCCCTTTTTGTGGTACTTTTTGTCAAACTGAAGTTGGTGTTTAGGGTTGCTAAGAGTGTACAGGGCCTAAGTGTGAGAGGCCAAAAGTGTTCCCCCAGAAAGTGTTTAGGAGCACATTTCAGAGCCTAAGGAGTGGTTTGGACCCCCCTTTTTGTGGTACTTTTTGTCAAACTGAACTTGGTGTTTAGGGTTGTTGAGTGTACAGGGCCTAAGTGTGAGAGGCCAAAAGTGTTCCCCCAGAAAGTGTTTAGGAGCACGTTTCAGAGCCTAAGGAGTGGTTTGGACCCCCCTTTTTGTGGTACTTTTTGTCAAACTGAAGTTGGTGTTTAGGGTTGCTCAGAGTGTACAGGGCCTAAGTGTGAGAGGCCAAAAGTGTTCCCCCAGAAAGTGTTTAGGAGCACGTTTCAGAGCCTAAGGAGTGGTTTGGACCCCCTTTTTGTGGTACTTTTTGTCAAACTGAAGTTGGTGTTTAGGGTTGTTGAGTGTACAGGGCTTGGAGTTTTAACCATTTTGAGGCCGTTCTGAAAAATGACTTTTTTTGGCCGATTTTGATCGCTTACTATACTATGACCATTTACACGACATTTTGAGACCAAAAAAAATTTTGACATTTTTTGGCCGATTTTGACGCCTTACTATACTACGACCAAATTTATGACATTTTGAGGCCAAAAAAAATTTTGACTTTTTTTGGCCGATTTTGACGCCTTACTATACTATGACCATTTTTATGACATTTTGAGGCCAAAAAAAATTTTGACATTTTTTGGCCGATTTTGACGCCTTACTATACTATGACCATTTTTATGACATTTTGAGGCCAAAAAAAAATTTGACTTTTTTTGGCCGATTTTGACGCCTTACTATACTATGACCATTTTTATGACATTTTGAGGCCAAAAAAAAATTTGACTTTTTTTGGCCGATTTTGACGCCTTACTATACTATGACCATTTTTATGACATTTTGAGGCCAAAAAAAAATTTGACTTTTTTTGGCCGATTTTGACGCCTTACTATACTATGACCATTTTTATGACATTTTGAGGCCAAAAAAAATTTGACTTTTTTTGGCCAATTTTAACGCCTTACTATACTATGACCATTTTTATGACATTTTGAGGATGTGACATTTTTCACCGATCCTCAGGGGACCAAGATAGAGACATGAGACCTTGTCCTACCCCCCCATTTGTGGGTACCCCGAGTCCAACGGTACCACCCTTAAGTCTCTATGACTTAGGGTTCCAGCGTTATGAGCATTTGAATTTCCCCCATATAAGTGAGTTGGGAGAGTGAAAATTTTCCAAAGTGTGAGAGGCCAAAAGTGTTCCCCCAGAAAGTGTTTAGGAGCACGTTTCAGAGCCTAAGGAGTGGTTTGGACCCCCCTTTTTGTGGTACTTTTTGTCAAACTGAAGTTGGTGTTTAGGGTTGCTAAGAGTGTACAGGGCCTAAGTGTGAGAGGCCAAAAGTGTTCCCCCAGAAAGTGTTTAGGAGCACGTTTCAGAGCCTAAGGAGTGGTTTGGACCCCCCTTTTTGTGGTACTTTTTGTCAAACTGAAGTTGGTGTTTAGGGTTGCTAAGAGTGTACAGGGCCTAAGTGTGAGAGGCCAAAAGTGTTCCCCCAGAAAGTGTTTAGGAGCACGTTTCAGAGCCTAAGGAGTGGTTTGGACCCCCCTTTTTGTGGTACTTTTTGTCAAACTGAAGTTGGTGTTTAGGGTTGCTAAGAGTGTACAGGGCCTAAGTGTGAGAGGCCAAAAGTGTTCCCCCAGAAAGTCTTTAGGAGCACGTTTCAGAGCCTAAGGAGTGGTTTGGACCCCCCTTTTTGTGGTACTTTTTGTCAAACTGAAGTTGGTGTTTAGGGTTGTTGAGTGTACAGGGCCTAAGTGTGAGAGGCCAAAAGTGTTCCCCCAGAAAGTGTTTAGGAGCACGTTTCAGAGCCTAAGGAGTGGTTTGGACCCCCCTTTTTGTGGTACTTTTTGTCAAACTGAAGTTGGTGTTTAGGGTTGTTGAGTGTAGGGCTTGGAGTTTTAACCATTTTGAGGCCGTTCTGAAAAATGACTTTTTTTGGCCGATTTTGATAGCTTACTATACTATGACCATTTACACGACATTTTGAGACCAAAAAAAATTTTGACATTTTTTGGCCGATTTTGACGCCTTACTATACTATGACCATTTTTATGACATTTTGAGGCCAAAAAAAATTTTGACTTTTTTTGGCCGATTTAGACGCCTTACTATACTATGACCATTTTTATGACATTTTGAGGCCAAAAAAAATTTTGACATTTTTTGGCCGATTTTGACGCCTTACTATACTATGACCATTTTTATGACATTTTGAGGCCAAAAAATTTTTTGACATTTTTTGGCCGATTTTGACGCCTTACTATACTATGACCATTTTTATGACATTTTGAGGCCAAAAAAAAATTTGACTTTTTTTGGCCGATTTTGACGCCTTACTATACTATGACCATTTTTATGACATTTTGAGGCCAAAAAAAAATTTGACTTTTTTTGGCCGATTTTGACGCCTTACTATACTATGACCATTTTTATGACATTTTGAGGATGTGACATTTTTCACCGATCCTCAGGGGACCAAGATAGAGACATGAGACCTTGTCCTACCCCCCCATTTGTGGGTACCCCGAGTCCAACGGTACCACCCTTAAGTCTCTATGACTTAGGGTTCCAGCGTTATGAGCATTTGAATTTCCCCCATATAAGTGAGTTGGGAGAGTGAAAATTTTCCAAAGTGTGAGAGGCCAAAAGTGTTCCCCCAGAAAGTGTTTAGGAGCACGTTTCAGAGCCCAAGGAGTGGTTTGGACCCCCCTTTTTGTGGTACTTTTTGTCAAACTGAAGTTGGTGTTTAGGGTTGCTAAGAGTGTACAGGGCCTAAGTGTGAGAGGCCAAAAGTGTTCCCCCAGAAAGTGTTTAGGAGCACGTTTCAGAGCCTAAGGAGTGGTTTGGACCCCCCTTTTTGTGGTACTTTTTGTCAAACTGAAGTTGGTGTTTAGGGTTGCTAAGAGTGTACAGGGCCTAAGTGTGAGAGGCCAAAAGTGTTCCCCCAGAAAGTGTTTAGGAGCACATTTCAGAGCCTAAGGAGTGGTTTGGACCCCCCTTTTTGTGGTACTTTTTGTCAAACTGAAGTTGGTGTTGAGGGTTGTTGAGTGTACAGGGCTTGGAGTTTTAACCATTTTGAGGCCGTTCTGAAAAATGACTTTTTTTGGCCGATTTTGATAGCTTACTATAGTATGACTATTTACACGACATTTTGAGGCCAAAAAAAAATTTGACTTTTTTTGGCCGATTTTGACGCCTTACTATACTATGACCATTTTTATGACATTTTGAGGCCAAAAAAATTTTTGACTTTTTTTGGCCGATTTAGACGCCTTACTATACTATGACCATTTTTATGACATTTTGAGGCCAAAAAAAAATTTGACTTTTTTTGGCCGATTTTGACGCCTTACTATACTATGACCATTTTTATGACATTTTGAGGATGTGACATTTTTCACCGATCCTCAGGGGACCAAGATAGAGACATGAGACCTTGTCCTACCCCCCCATTTGTGGGTACCCCGAGTCCAACGGTACCACCCTTAAGTCTCTATGACTTAGGGTTCCAGCGTTATGAGCATTTGAATTTCCCCCATATAAGTGAGTTGGGAGAGTGAAAATTTTCCAAAGTGTGAGAGGCCAAAAGTGTTCCCCCAGAAAGTGTTTAGGAGCACGTTTCAGAGCCCAAGGAGTGGTTTGGACCCCCCTTTTTGTGGTACTTTTTGTCAAACTGAAGTTGGTGTTTAGGGTTGCTAAGAGTGTACAGGGCCTAAGTGTGAGAGGCCAAAAGTGTTCCCCCAGAAAGTGTTTAGGAGCACGTTTCAGAGCCTAAGGAGTGGTTTGGACCCCCCTTTTTGTGGTACTTTTTGTCAAACTGAAGTTGGTGTTTAGGGTTGCTAAGAGTGTACAGGGCCTAAGTGTGAGAGGCCAAAAGTGTTCCCCCAGAAAGTGTTTAGGAGCACGTTTCAGAGCCTAAGGAGTGGTTTGGACCCCCCTTTTTGTGGTACTTTTTGTCAAACTGAACTTGGTGTTTAGGGTTGCTCAGAGTGTACAGGGCCTAAGTGTGAGAGGCCAAAAGTGTTCCCCCAGAAAGTGTTTAGGAGCACGTTTCAGAGCCTAAGGAGTGGTTTGGACCCCCCTTTTTGTGGTACTTTTTGTCAAACTGAAGTTGGTGTTTAGGGTTGTTGAGTGTACAGGGCTTGGAGTTTTAACCATTTTGAGGCCGTTCTGAAAAATGACTTTTTTTGGCCGATTTTGATAGCTTACTATACTATGACCATTTACACGACATTTTGAGACCAAAAAAAATTTTGACATTTTTTGGCCGATTTTGACGCCTTACTATACTATGACCATTTTTATGACATTTTGAGGCCAAAAAAAATTTTGACTTTTTTTGGCCGATTTAGACGCCTTACTATACTATGACCATTTTTATGACATTTTGAGGCCAAAAAAAATTTTGACATTTTTTGGCCGATTTTGACGCCTTACTATACTATGACCATTTTTATGACATTTTGAGGCCAAAAAAATTTTTGACATTTTTTGGCCGATTTTGACGCCTTACTATACTATGACCATTTTTATGACATTTTGAGGCCAAAAAAAAATGTGACTTTTTTGGGCCGATTTTGACGCCTTACTATACTATGACCATTTTTATGACATTTTGAGGCCAAAAAAAAATGTGACTTTTTTTGGCCGATTTTGACGCCTTACTATACTATGACCATTTTTATGACATTTTGAGGATGTGACATTTTTCACCGATCCTCAGGGGACCAAGATAGAGACATGAGACCTTGTCCTACCCCCCCATTTGTGGGTACCCCGAGTCCAACGGTACCACCCTTAAGTCTCTATGACTTAGGGTTCCAGCGTTATGAGCATTTGAATTTCCCCCATATAAGTGAGTTGGGAGAGTGAAAATTTTCCAAAGTGTGAGAGGCCAAAAGTGTTCCCCCAGAAAGTGTTTAGGAGCACGTTTCAGAGCCCAAGGAGTGGTTTGGACCCCCCTTTTTGTGGTACTTTTTGTCAAACTGAAGTTGGTGTTTAGGGTTGCTAAGAGTGTACAGGGCCTAAGTGTGAGAGGCCAAAAGTGTTCCCCCAGAAAGTGTTTAGGAGCACGTTTCAGAGCCTAAGGAGTGGTTTGGACCCCCCTTTTTGTGGTACTTTTTGTCAAACTGAAGTTGGTGTTTAGGGTTGCTCAGAGTGTACAGGGCCTAAGTGTGAGAGGCCAAAAGTGTTCCCCCAGAAAGTGTTTAGGAGCACGTTTCAGAGCCTAAGGAGTGGTTTGGACCCCCCTTTTTGTGGTACTTTTTGTCAAACTGAAGTTGGTGTTTAGGGTTGCTCAGAGTGTACAGGGCCTAAGTGTGAGAGGCCAAAAGTGTTCCCCCAAAAAGTGTTTAGGAGCACGTTTCAGAGCCTAAGGAGTGGTTTGGACCCCCCTTTTTGTGGTACTTTTTGTCAAACTGAAGTTGGTGTTTAGGGTTGTTGAGTGTACAGGGCTTGGAGTTTTAACCATTTTGAGGCCGTTCTGAAAAATGACTTTTTTTGGCCGATTTTGATAGCTTACTATACTATGACCATTTACACGACATTTTGAGACCAAAAAAAATTTTGACATTTTTTGGCCGATTTTGACGCCTTACTATACTATGACCATTTTTATGACATTTTGAGGCCAAAAAAAATTTTGACTTTTTTTGGCCGATTTAGACGCCTTACTATACTATGACCATTTTTATGACATTTTGAGGCCAAAAAAAATTTTGACATTTTTTGGCCGATTTTGACGCCTTACTATACTATGACCATTTTTATGACATTTTGAGGCCAAAAAAATTTTTGACATTTTTTGGCCGATTTTGACGCCTTACTATACTATGACCATTTTTATGACATTTTGAGGCCAAAAAAAAATTTGACTTTTTTTGGCCGATTTTGACGCCTTACTATACTATGACCATTTTTATGACATTTTGAGGCCAAAAAAAAATTTGACTTTTTTTGGCCGATTTTGACGCCTTACTATACTATGACCATTTTTATGACATTTTGAGGATGTGACATTTTTCACCGATCCTCAGGGGACCAAGATAGAGACATGAGACCTTGTCCTACCCCCCCATTTGTGGGTACCCCGAGTCCAACGGTACCACCCTTAAGTCTCTATGACTTAGGGTTCCAGCGTTATGAGCATTTGAATTTCCCCCATATAAGTGAGTTGGGAGAGTGAAAATTTTCCAAAGTGTGAGAGGCCAAAAGTGTTCCCCCAGAAAGTGTTTAGGAGCACGTTTCAGAGCCCAAGGAGTGGTTTGGACCCCCCTTTTTGTGGTACTTTTTGTCAAACTGAAGTTGGTGTTTAGGGTTGCTAAGAGTGTACAGGGCCTAAGTGTGAGAGGCCAAAAGTGTTCCCCCAGAAAGTGTTTAGGAGCACGTTTCAGAGCCTAAGGAGTGGTTTGGACCCCCCTTTTTGTGGTACTTTTTGTCAAACTGAAGTTGGTGTTTAGGGTTGCTAAGAGTGTACAGGGCCTAAGTGTGAGAGGCCAAAAGTGTTCCCCCAGAAAGTGTTTAGGAGCACATTTCAGAGCCTAAGGAGTGGTTTGGACCCCCCTTTTTGTGGTACTTTTTGTCAAACTGAAGTTGGTGTTGAGGGTTGTTGAGTGTACAGGGCTTGGAGTTTTAACCATTTTGAGGCCGTTCTGAAAAATGACTTTTTTTGGCCGATTTTGATAGCTTACTATACTATGACTATTTACACGACATTTTGAGACCAAAAAAATTTTTGACATTTTTTGGCCGATTTTGACGCCTTACTATACTATGACCATTTTTATGACATTTTGAGGCCAAAAAAAATTTTGACTTTTTTTGGCCGATTTAGACGCCTTACTATACTATGACCATTTTTATGACATTTTGAGGCCAAAAAAAATTTTGACATTTTTTGGCCGATTTTGACGCCTTACTATACTATGACCATTTTTATGACATTTTGAGGCCAAAAAAAAATTTGACTTTTTTTGGCCGATTTTGACGCCTTACTATACTATGACCATTTTTATGACATTTTGAGGCCAAAAAAAATTTTGACTTTTTTTGGCCGATTTAGACGCCTTACTATACTATGACCATTTTTATGACATTTTGAGGCCAAAAAAAATTTTGACATTTTTTGGCCGATTTTGACGCCTTACTATACTATGACCATTTTTATGACATTTTGAGGCCAAAAAAAAATTTGACTTTTTTTGGCCGATTTTGACGCCTTACTATACTATGACCATTTTTATGACATTTTGAGGCCAAAAAAAAATGTGACTTTTTTTGGCCGATTTTGACGCCTTACTATACTATGACCATTTTTATGACATTTTGAGGCCAAAAAAAAATTTGACTTTTTTTGGCCGATTTTGACGCCTTACTATACTATGACCATTTTTATGACATTTTGAGGCCAAAAAAAAATTTGACTTTTTTTGGCCGATTTTGACGCCTTACTATACTATGACCATTTTTATGACATTTTGAGGATGTGACATTTTTCACCGATCCTCAGGGGACCAAGATAGAGACATGAGACCTTGTCCTACCCCCCCATTTGTGGGTACCCCGAGTCCAACGGTACCACCCTTAAGTCTCTATGACTTAGGGTTCCAGCGTTATGAGCATTTGAATTTCCCCCATATAAGTGAGTTGGGAGAGTGAAAATTTTCCAAAGTGTGAGAGGCCAAAAGTGTTCCCCCAGAAAGTGTTTAGGAGCACGTTTCAGAGCCTAAGGAGTTGTTTGGACCCCCCTTTTTGTGGTACTTTTTGTCAAACTGAAGTTGGTGTTTAGGGTTGCTCAGAGTGTACAGGGCCTAAGTGTGAGAGGCCAAAAGTGTTCCCCCAGAAAGTGTTTAGGAGCACGTTTCAGAGCCTAAGGAGTGGTTTGGACCCCCCTTTTTGTGGTACTTTTTGTCAAACTGAAGTTGGTGTTTAGGGTTGCTAAGAGTGTACAGGGCCTAAGTGTGAGAGGCCAAAAGTGTTCCCCCAGAAAGTGTTTAGGAGCACGTTTCAGAGCCTAAGGAGTGGTTTGGACCCCCCTTTTTGTGGTACTTTTTGTCAAACTGAAGTTGGTGTTTAGGGTTGTTGAGTGTACAGGGCCTAAGTGTGAGAGGCCAAAAGTGTTCCCCCAGAAAGTGTTTAGGAGCACGTTTCAGAGCCTAAGGAGTGGTTTGGACCCCCCTTTTTGTGGTACTTTTTGTCAAACTGAAGTTGGTGTTTAGGGTTGTTGAGTGTACAGGGCTTGGAGTTTTAACCATTTTGAGGCCGTTCTGAAAAATGACTTTTTTTGGCCGATTTTGATAGCTTACTATACTATGACCATTTACACGACATTTTGAGACCAAAAAAAATTTTGACATTTTTTGGCCGATTTTGACGCCTTACTATACTATGACCATTTTTATGACATTTTGAGGCCAAAAAAAATTTTGACTTTTTTTGGCCGATTTAGACGCCTTACTATACTATGACCATTTTTATGACATTTTGAGGCCAAAAAAAATTTTGACATTTTTTAGCCGATTTTGACGCCTTACTATACTATGACCATTTTTATGACATTTTGAGGCCAAAAAAATTTTTGACATTTTTTGGCCGATTTTGACGCCTTACTATACTATGACCATTTTTATGACATTTTGAGGCCAAAAAAAAATTTGACTTTTTTTGGCCGATTTTGACGCCTTACTATACTATGACCATTTTTATGACATTTTGAGGCCAAAAAAAAATGTGACTTTTTTTGGCCGATTTTGACGCCTTACTATACTATGACCATTTTTATGACATTTTGAGGATGTGACATTTTTCACCGATCCTCAGGGGACCAAGATAGAGACATGAGACCTTGTCCTACCCCCCCATTTGTGGGTACCCCGAGTCCAACGGTACCACCCTTAAGTCTCTATGACTTAGGGTTCCAGCGTTATGAGCATTTGAATTTCCCCCATATAAGTGAGTTGGGAGAGTGAAAATTTTCCAAAGTGTGAGAGGCCAAAAGAGTTCCCCCAGAAAGTGTTTAGGAGCACGTTTCAGAGCCTAAGGAGTTGTTTGGACCCCCCTTTTTGTGGTACTTTTTGTCAAACTGAAGTTGGTGTTTAGGGTTGCTCAGAGTGTACAGGGCCTAAGTGTGAGAGGCCAAAAGTGTTCCCCCAGAAAGTGTTTAGGAGCACGTTTCAGAGCCTAAGGAGTGGTTTGGACCCCCCTTTTTGTGGTACTTTTTGTCAAACTGAAGTTGGTGTTTAGGGTTGTTGAGTGTACAGGGCCTAAGTGTGAGAGGCCAAAAGTGTTCCCCCAGAAAGTGTTTAGGAGCACGTTTCAGAGCCTAAGGAGTGGTTTGGACCCCCCTTTTTGTGGTACTTTTTGTCAAACTGAAGTTGGTGTTTAGGGTTGTTGAGTGTACAGGGCTTGGAGTTTTAACCATTTTGAGGCCGTTCTGAAAAATGACTTTTTTTGGCCGATTTTGATAGCTTACTATACTATGACCATTTACACGACATTTTGAGACCAAAAAAAATTTTGACATTTTTTGGCCGATTTTGACGCCTTACTATACTATGACCATTTTTATGACATTTTGAGGCCAAAAAAAATTTTGACTTTTTTTGGCCGATTTAGACGCCTTACTATACTATGACCATTTTAATGACATTTTGAGGCCAAAAAAAATTTTGACATTTTTTGGCCGATTTTGACGCCTTACTATACTATGACCATTTTTATGACATTTTGAGGCCAAAAAAATTTTTGACATTTTTTGGCCGATTTTGACGCCTTACTATACTATGACCATTTTTATGACATTTTGAGGCCAAAAAAAAATTTGACTTTTTTTGGCCGATTTTGACGCCTTACTATACTATGACCATTTTTATGACATTTTGAGGCCAAAAAAAAATGTGACTTTTTTTGGCCGATTTTGACGCCTTACTATACTATGACCATTTTTATGACATTTTGAGGATGTGACATTTTTCACCGATCCTCAGGGGACCAAGATAGAGACATGAGACCTTGTCCTACCCCCCCATTTGTGGGTACCCCGAGTCCAACGGTACCACCCTTAAGTCTCTATGACTTAGGGTTCCAGCGTTATGAGCATTTGAATTTCCCCCATATAAGTGAGTTGGGAGAGTGAAAATTTTCCAAAGTGTGAGAGGCCAAAAGTGTTCCCCCAGAAAGTGTTTAGGAGCACGTTTCAGAGCCTAAGGAGTGGTTTGGACCCCCCTTTTTGTGGTACTTTTTGTCAAACTGAAGTTGGTGTTTAGGGTTGCTCAGAGTGTACAGGGCCTAAGTGTGAGAGGCCAAAAGTGTTCCCCCAAAAAGTGTTTAGGAGCACGTTTCAGAGCCTAAGGAGTGGTTTGGACCCCCCTTTTTGTGGTACTTTTTGTCAAACTGAAGTTGGTGTTTAGGGTTGTTGAGTGTACAGGGCTTGGAGTTTTAACCATTTTGAGGCCGTTCTGAAAAATGACTTTTTTTGGCCGATTTTGATAGCTTACTATACTATGACCATTTACACGACATTTTGAGACCAAAAAAAATTTTGACATTTTTTGGCCGATTTTGACGCCTTACTATACTATGACCATTTTTATGACATTTTGAGGCCAAAAAAAATTTTGACATTTTTTGGCCGATTTTGACGCCTTACTATACTATGACCATTTTTATGACATTTTGAGGCCAAAAAAATTTTTGACATTTTTTGGCCGATTTTGACGCCTTACTATACTATGACCATTTTTATGACATTTTGAGGCCAAAAAAAAATTTGACTTTTTTTGGCCGATTTTGACGCCTTACTATACTATGACCATTTTTATGACATTTTGAGGCCAAAAAAAAATGTGACTTTTTTTGGCCGATTTTGACGCCTTACTATACTATGACCATTTTTATGACATTTTGAGGATGTGACATTTTTCACCGATCCTCAGGGGACCAAGATAGAGACATGAGACCTTGTCCTACCCCCCCATTTGTGGGTACCCCGAGTCCAACGGTACCACCCTTAAGTCTCTATGACTTAGGGTTCCAGCGTTATGAGCATTTGAATTTCCCCCATATAAGTGAGTTGGGAGAGTGAAAATTTTCCAAAGTGTGAGAGGCCAAAAGAGTTCCCCCAGAAAGTGTTTAGGAGCACGTTTCAGAGCCTCAGGAGTTGTTTGGACCCCCCTTTTTGTGGTACTTTTTGTCAAACTGAAGTTGGTGTTTAGGGTTGCTCAGAGTGTACAGGGCCTAAGTGTGAGAGGCCAAAAGTGTTCCCCCAGAAAGTGTTTAGGAGCACGTTTCAGAGCCTAAGGAGTGGTTTGGACCCCCCTTTTTGTGGTACTTTTTGTCAAACTGAAGTTGGTGTTTAGGGTTGCTAAGAGTGTACAGGGCCTAAGTGTGAGAGGCCAAAAGTGTTCCCCCAGAAAGTGTTTAGGAGCACGTTTCAGAGCCTAAGGAGTGGTTTGGACCCCCCTTTTTGTGGTACTTTTTGTCAAACTGAAGTTGGTGTTTAGGGTTGTTGAGTGTACAGGGCCTAAGTGTGAGAGGCCAAAAGTGTTCCCCCAGAAAGTGTTTAGGAGCACGTTTCAGAGCCTAAGGAGTGGTTTGGACCCCCCTTTTTGTGGTACTTTTTGTCAAACTGAAGTTGGTGTTTAGGGTTGTTGAGTGTACAGGGCTTGGAGTTTTAACCATTTTGAGGCCGTTCTGAAAAATGACTTTTTTTGGCCGATTTTGATAGCTTACTATACTATGACCATTTACACGACATTTTGAGACCAAAAAAAATTTTGACATTTTTTGGCCGATTTTGACGCCTTACTATACTATGACCATTTTTATGACATTTTGAGGCCAAAAAAAATTTTGACTTTTTTTGGCCGATTTAGACGCCTTACTATACTATGACCATTTTTATGACATTTTGAGGCCAAAAAAAATTTTGACATTTTTTGGCCGATTTTGACGCCTTACTATACTATGACCATTTTTATGACATTTTGAGGCCAAAAAAATTTTTGACATTTTTTGGCCGATTTTGACGCCTTACTATACTATGACCATTTTTATGACATTTTGAGGCCAAAAAAAAATTTGACTTTTTTTGGCCGATTTTGACGCCTTACTATACTATGACCATTTTTATGACATTTTGAGGCCAAAAAAAAATTTGACTTTTTTTGGCCGATTTTGACGCCTTACTATACTATGACCATTTTTATGACATTTTGAGGATGTGACATTTTTCACCGATCCTCAGGGGACCAAGATAGAGACATGAGACCTTGTCCTACCCCCCCATTTGTGGGTACCCCGAGTCCAACGGTACCACCCTTAAGTCTCTATGACTTAGGGTTCCAGCGTTATGAGCATTTGAATTTCCCCCATATAAGTGAGTTGGGAGAGTGAAAATTTTCCAAAGTGTGAGAGGCCAAAAGAGTTCCCCCAGAAAGTGTTTAGGAGCACGTTTCAGAGCCTAAGGAGTTGTTTGGACCCCCCTTTTTGTGGTACTTTTTGTCAAACTGAAGTTGGTGTTTAGGGTTGCTCAGAGTGTACAGGGCCTAAGTGTGAGAGGCCAAAAGTGTTCCCCCAGAAAGTGTTTAGGAGCACGTTTCAGAGCCTAAGGAGTGGTTTGGACCCCCCTTTTTGTGGTACTTTTTGTCAAACTGAAGTTGGTGTTTAGGGTTGTTGAGTGTACAGGGCCTAAGTGTGAGAGGCCAAAAGTGTTCCCCCAGAAAGTGTTTAGGAGCACGTTTCAGAGCCTAAGGAGTGGTTTGGACCCCCCTTTTTGTGGTACTTTTTGTCAAACTGAAGTTGGTGTTTAGGGTTGTTGAGTGTACAGGGCTTGGAGTTTTAACCATTTTGAGGCCGTTCTGAAAAATGACTTTTTTTGGCCGATTTTGATAGCTTACTATACTATGACCATTTACACGACATTTTGAGACCAAAAAAAATTTTGACATTTTTTGGCCGATTTTGACGCCTTACTATACTATGACCATTTTTATGACATTTTGAGGCCAAAAAAAATTTTGACTTTTTTTGGCCGATTTAGACGCCTTACTATACTATGACCATTTTTATGACATTTTGAGGCCAAAAAAAATTTTGACATTTTTTGGCCGATTTTGACGCCTTACTATACTATGACCATTTTTATGACATTTTGAGGCCAAAAAAAAATTTGACTTTTTTTGGCCGATTTTGACGCCTTACTATACTATGACCATTTTTATGACATTTTGAGGCCAAAAAAAATTTTGACTTTTTTTGGCCGATTTAGACGCCTTACTATACTATGACCATTTTTATGACATTTTGAGGCCAAAAAAAATTTTGACATTTTTTGGCCGATTTTGACGCCTTACTATACTATGACCATTTTTATGACATTTTGAGGCCAAAAAAAATTTGACTTTTTTTGGCCGATTTTGACGCCTTACTATACTATGACCATTTTTATGACATTTTGAGGCCAAAAAAAATTTTGACTTTTTTTGGCCGATTTAGACGCCTTACTATACTATGACCATTTTTATGACATTTTGAGGCCAAAAAAAATTTTGACATTTTTTGGCCGATTTTGACGCCTTACTATACTATGACCATTTTTATGACATTTTGAGGCCAAAAAAAAATTTGACTTTTTTTGGCCGATTTTGACGCCTTACTATACTATGACCATTTTTATGACATTTTGAGGCCAAAAAAAAATGTGACTTTTTTTGGCCGATTTTGACGCCTTACTATACTATGACCATTTTTATGACATTTTGAGGCCAAAAAAAAATTTGACTTTTTTTGGCCGATTTTGACGCCTTACTATACTATGACCATTTTTATGACATTTTGAGGCCAAAAAAAATTTGACTTTTTTTGGCCAATTTTAACGCCTTACTATACTATGACCATTTTTATGACATTTTGAGGATGTGACATTTTTCACCGATCCTCAGGGGACCAAGATAGAGACATGAGACCTTGTCCTACCCCCCCATTTGTGGGTACCCCGAGTCCAACGGTACCACCCTTAAGTCTCTATGACTTAGGGTTCCAGCGTTATGAGCATTTGAATTTCCCCCATATAAGTGAGTTGGGAGAGTGAAAATTTTCCAAAGTGTGAGAGGCCAAAAGTGTTCCCCCAGAAAGTGTTTAGGAGCACGTTTCAGAGCCTAAGGAGTTGTTTGGACCCCCCTTTTTGTGGTACTTTTTGTCAAACTGAAGTTGGTGTTTAGGGTTGCTCAGAGTGTACAGGGCCTAAGTGTGAGAGGCCAAAAGTGTTCCCCCAGAAAGTGTTTAGGAGCACGTTTCAGAGCCTAAGGAGTGGTTTGGACCCCCCTTTTTGTGGTACTTTTTGTCAAACTGAAGTTGGTGTTTAGGGTTGCTAAGAGTGTACAGGGCCTAAGTGTGAGAGGCCAAAAGTGTTCCCCCAGAAAGTGTTTAGGAGCACGTTTCAGAGCCTAAGGAGTGGTTTGGACCCCCCTTTTTGTGGTACTTTTTGTCAAACTGAAGTTGGTGTTAAGGGTTGTTGAGTGTACAGGGCTTGGAGTTTTAACCATTTTGAGGCCGTTCTGAAAAATGACTTTTTTTGGCCGATTTTGATAGCTTACTATACTATGACCATTTACACGACATTTTGAGACCAAAAAAAATTTTGACATTTTTTGGCCGATTTTGACGCCTTACTATACTATGACCATTTTTATGACATTTTGAGGCCAAAAAAAATTTTGACATTTTTTGGCCGATTTTGACGCCTTACTATACTATGACCATTTTTATGACATTTTGAGGCCAAAAAAATTTTTGACATTTTTTGGCCGATTTTGACGCCTTACTATACTATGACCATTTTTATGACATTTTGAGGCCAAAAAAAAATTTGACTTTTTTTGGCCGATTTTGACGCCTTACTATACTATGACCATTTTTATGACATTTTGAGGCCAAAAAAAAATGTGACTTTTTTTGGCCGATTTTGACGCCTTACTATACTATGACCATTTTTATGACATTTTGAGGATGTGACATTTTTCACCGATCCTCAGGGGACCAAGATAGAGACATGAGACCTTGTCCTACCCCCCCATTTGTGGGTACCCCGAGTCCAACGGTACCACCCTTAAGTCTCTATGACTTAGGGTTCCAGCGTTATGAGCATTTGAATTTCCCCCATATAAGTGAGTTGGGAGAGTGAAAATTTTCCAAAGTGTGAGAGGCCAAAAGTGTTCCCCCAGAAAGTGTTTAGGAGCACGTTTCAGAGCCTAAGGAGTTGTTTGGACCCCCCTTTTTGTGGTACTTTTTGTCAAACTGAAGTTGGTGTTTAGGGTTGCTCAGAGTGTACAGGGCCTAAGTGTGAGAGGCCAAAAGTGTTCCCCCAGAAAGTGTTTAGGAGCACGTTTCAGAGCCTAAGGAGTGGTTTGGACCCCCCTTTTTGTGGTACTTTTTGTCAAACTGAAGTTGGTGTTTAGGGTTGCTAAGAGTGTACAGGGCCTAAGTGTGAGAGGCCAAAAGTGTTCCCCCAGAAAGTGTTTAGGAGCACGTTTCAGAGCCTAAGGAGTGGTTTGGACCCCCCTTTTTGTGGTACTTTTTGTCAAACTGAAGTTGGTGTTTAGGGTTGCTAAGAGTGTACAGGGCCTAAGTGTGAGAGGCCAAAAGTGTTCCCCCAGAAAGTGTTTAGGAGCACGTTTCAGAGCCTAAGGAGTGGTTTGGACCCCCCTTTTTGTGGTACTTTTTGTCAAACTGAAGTTGGTGTTTAGGGTTGTTGAGTGTACAGGGCCTAAGTGTGAGAGGCCAAAAGTGTTCCCCCAGAAAGTGTTTAGGAGCACGTTTCAGAGCCTAAGGAGTGGTTTGGACCCCCCTTTTTGTGGTACTTTTTGTCAAACTGAAGTTGGTGTTTAGGGTTGTTGAGTGTACAGGGCTTGGAGTTTTAACCATTTTGAGGCCGTTCTGAAAAATGACTTTTTTTGGCCGATTTTGATAGCTTACTATACTATGACCATTTACACGACATTTTGAGACCAAAAAAAATTTTGACATTTTTTGGCCGATTTTGACGCCTTACTATACTATGACCATTTTTATGACATTTTGAGGCCAAAAAAAATTTTGACTTTTTTTGGCCGATTTAGACGCCTTACTATACTATGACCATTTTTATGACATTTTGAGGCCAAAAAAAATTTTGACATTTTTTGGCCGATTTTGACGCCTTACTATACTATGACCATTTTTATGACATTTTGAGGCCAAAAAAATTTTTGACATTTTTTGGCCGATTTTGACGCCTTACTATACTATGACCATTTTTATGACATTTTGAGGCCAAAAAAAAATGTGACTTTTTTTGGCCGATTTTGACGCCTTACTATACTATGACCATTTTTATGACATTTTGAGGATGTGACATTTTTCACCGATCCTCAGGGGACCAAGATAGAGACATGAGACCTTGTCCTACCCCCCCATTTGTGGGTACCCCGAGTCCAACGGTACCACCCTTAAGTCTCTATGACTTAGGGTTCCAGCGTTATGAGCATTTGAATTTCCCCCATATAAGTGAGTTGGGAGAGTGAAAATTTTCCAAAGTGTGAGAGGCCAAAAGTGTTCCCCCAGAAAGTGTTTAGGAGCACGTTTCAGAGCCTAAGGAGTTGTTTGGACCCCCCTTTTTGTGGTACTTTTTGTCAAACTGAAGTTGGTGTTTAGGGTTGCTCAGAGTGTACAGGGCCTAAGTGTGAGAGGCCAAAAGTGTTCCCCCAGAAAGTGTTTAGGAGCACGTTTCAGAGCCTAAGGAGTGGTTTGGACCCCCCTTTTTGTGGTACTTTTTGTCAAACTGAAGTTGGTGTTTAGGGTTGCTAAGAGTGTACAGGGCCTAAGTGTGAGAGGCCAAAAGTGTTCCCCCAGAAAGTGTTTAGGAGCACGTTTCAGAGCCTAAGGAGTGGTTTGGACCCCCCTTTTTGTGGTACTTTTTGTCAAACTGAAGTTGGTGTTTAGGGTTGCTAAGAGTGTACAGGGCCTAAGTGTGAGAGGCCAAAAGTGTTCCCCCAGAAAGTGTTTAGGAGCACGTTTCAGAGCCTAAGGAGTGGTTTGGACCCCCCTTTTTGTGGTACTTTTTGTCAAACTGAAGTTGGTGTTTAGGGTTGTTGAGTGTACAGGGCCTAAGTGTGAGAGGCCAAAAGTGTTCCCCCAGAAAGTGTTTAGGAGCACGTTTCAGAGCCTAAGGAGTGGTTTGGACCCCCCTTTTTGTGGTACTTTTTGTCAAACTGAAGTTGGTGTTTAGGGTTGTTGAGTGTACAGGGCTTGGAGTTTTAACCATTTTGAGGCCGTTCTGAAAAATGACTTTTTTTGGCCGATTTTGATAGCTTACTATACTATGACCATTTACACGACATTTTGAGACCAAAAAAAATTTTGACATTTTTTGGCCGATTTTGACGCCTTACTATACTATGACCATTTTTATGACATTTTGAGGCCAAAAAAAATTTTGACTTTTTTTGGCCGATTTAGACGCCTTACTATACTATGACCATTTTTATGACATTTTGAGGCCAAAAAAAATTTTGACATTTTTTGGCCGATTTTGACGCCTTACTATACTATGACCATTTTTATGACATTTTGAGGCCAAAAAAATTTTTGACATTTTTTGGCCGATTTTGACGCCTTACTATACTATGACCATTTTTATGACATTTTGAGGCCAAAAAAAAATGTGACTTTTTTTGGCCGATTTTGACGCCTTACTATACTATGACCATTTTTATGACATTTTGAGGATGTGACATTTTTCACCGATCCTCAGGGGACCAAGATAGAGACATGAGACCTTGTCCTACCCCCCCATTTGTGGGTACCCCGAGTCCAACGGTACCACCCTTAAGTCTCTATGACTTAGGGTTCCAGCGTTATGAGCATTTGAATTTCCCCCATATAAGTGAGTTGGGAGAGTGAAAATTTTCCAAAGTGTGAGAGGCCAAAAGTGTTCCCCCAGAAAGTGTTTAGGAGCACGTTTCAGAGCCTAAGGAGTTGTTTGGACCCCCCTTTTTGTGGTACTTTTTGTCAAACTGAAGTTGGTGTTTAGGGTTGCTCAGAGTGTACAGGGCCTAAGTGTGAGAGGCCAAAAGTGTTCCCCCAGAAAGTGTTTAGGAGCACGTTTCAGAGCCTAAGGAGTGGTTTGGACCCCCCTTTTTGTGGTACTTTTTGTCAAACTGAAGTTGGTGTTTAGGGTTGCTAAGAGTGTACAGGGCCTAAGTGTGAGAGGCCAAAAGTGTTCCCCCAGAAAGTGTTTAGGAGCACGTTTCAGAGCCTAAGGAGTGGTTTGGACCCCCCTTTTTGTGGTACTTTTTGTCAAACTGAAGTTGGTGTTTAGGGTTGCTAAGAGTGTACAGGGCCTAAGTGTGAGAGGCCAAAAGTGTTCCCCCAGAAAGTGTTTAGGAGCACGTTTCAGAGCCTAAGGAGTGGTTTGGACCCCCCTTTTTGTGGTACTTTTTGTCAAACTGAAGTTGGTGTTTAGGGTTGTTGAGTGTACAGGGCCTAAGTGTGAGAGGCCAAAAGTGTTCCCCCAGAAAGTGTTTAGGAGCACGTTTCAGAGCCTAAGGAGTGGTTTGGACCCCCCTTTTTGTGGTACTTTTTGTCAAACTGAAGTTGGTGTTTAGGGTTGCTAAGAGTGTACAGGGCCTAAGTGTGAGAGGCCAAAAGTGTTCCCCCAGAAAGTGTTTAGGAGCACGTTTCAGAGCCTAAGGAGTGGTTTGGACCCCCCTTTTTGTGGTACTTTTTGTCAAACTGAAGTTGGTGTTTAGGGTTGTTGAGTGTACAGGGCCTAAGTGTGAGAGGCCAAAAGTGTTCCCCCAGAAAGTGTTTAGGAGCACGTTTCAGAGCCTAAGGAGTGGTTTGGACCCCCCTTTTTGTGGTACTTTTTGTCAAACTGAAGTTGGTGTTTAGGGTTGTTGAGTGTACAGGGCTTGGAGTTTTAACCATTTTGAGGCCGTTCTGAAAAATGACTTTTTTTGGCCGATTTTGATAGCTTACTATACTATGACCATTTACACGACATTTTGAGACCAAAAAAAATTTTGACATTTTTTGGCCGATTTTGACGCCTTACTATACTATGACCATTTTTATGACATTTTGAGGCCAAAAAAAATTTTGACATTTTTTGGCCGATTTAGACGCCTTACTATACTATGACCATTTTTATGACATTTTGAGGCCAAAAAAAATTTTGACATTTTTTGGCCGATTTTGACGCCTTACTATACTATGACCATTTTTATGACATTTTGAGGCCAAAAAAAAATGTGACTTTTTTTGGCCGATTTTGACGCCTTACTATACTATGACCATTTTTATGACATTTTGAGGCCAAAAAAAATTTTGACTTTTTTTGGCCGATTTAGACGCCTTACTATACTATGACCATTTTTATGACATTTTGAGGCCAAAAAAAATTTTGACATTTTTTTGCCGATTTTGACGCCTTACTATACTATGACCATTTTTATGACATTTTGAGGCCAAAAAAAATTTGACTTTTTTTGGCCGATTTTGACGCCTTACTATACTATGACCATTTTTATGACATTTTGAGGCCAAAAAAAAATGTGACTTTTTTTGGCCGATTTTGACGCCTTACTATACTATGACCATTTTTATGACATTTTGAGGCCAAAAAAAATTTTGACATTTTTATGCCGATTTTGACGTCTTACTATACTATGACCATTTTTATGACATTTTGAGGCCAAAAAAAAATTTGACTTTTTTTGGCCGATTTTGACGCCTTACTATACTATGACCATTTTTATGACATTTTGAGGCCAAAAAAAATTTTGACTTTTTTTGGCCGATTTAGACGCCTTACTATACTATGACCATTTTTATGACATTTTGAGGCCAAAAAAAATTTTGACATTTTTTGGCCGATTTTGACGCCTTACTATACTATGACCATTTTTATGACATTTTGAGGCCAAAAAAAAATTTGACTTTTTTTGGCCGATTTTGACGCCTTACTATACTATGACCATTTTTATGACATTTTGAGGCCAAAAAAAAATTTGACTTTTTTTGGCCGATTTTGACGCCTTACTATACTATGACCATTTTTATGACATTTTGAGGCCAAAAAAAAATTTGACTTTTTTTGGCCGATTTTGACGCCTTACTATACTATGACCATTTTTATGACATTTTGAGGCCAAAAAAAATTTGACTTTTTTTGGCCAATTTTAACGCCTTACTATACTATGACCATTTTTATGACATTTTGAGGATGTGACATTTTTCACCGATCCTCAGGGGACCAAGATAGAGACATGAGACCTTGTCCTACCCCCCCATTTGTGGGTACCCCGAGTCCAACGGTACCACCCTTAAGTCTCTATGACTTAGGGTTCCAGCGTTATGAGCATTTGAATTTCCCCCATATAAGTGAGTTGGGAGAGTGAAAATTTTCCAAAGTGTGAGAGGCCAAAAGTGTTCCTCCAGAAAGTGTTTAGGAGCACGTTTCAGAGCCTAAGGAGTTGTTTGGACCCCCCTTTTTGTGGTACTTTTTGTCAAACTGAAGTTGGTGTTTAGGGTTGCTCAGAGTGTACAGGGCCTAAGTGTGAGAGGCCAAAAGTGTTCCCCCAGAAAGTGTTTAGGAGCACGTTTCAGAGCCTAAGGAGTGGTTTGGACCCCCCTTTTTGTGGTACTTTTTGTCAAACTGAAGTTGGTGTTTAGGGTTGCTAAGAGTGTACAGGGCCTAAGTGTGAGAGGCCAAAAGTGTTCCCCCAGAAAGTGTTTAGGAGCACGTTTCAGAGCCTAAGGAGTGGTTTGGACCCCCCTTTTTGTGGTACTTTTTGTCAAACTGAAGTTGGTGTTTAGGGTTGCTAAGAGTGTACAGGGCCTAAGTGTGAGAGGCCAAAAGTGTTCCCCCAGAAAGTGTTTAGGAGCACGTTTCAGAGCCTAAGGAGTGGTTTGGACCCCCCTTTTTGTGGTACTTTTTGTCAAACTGAAGTTGGTGTTTAGGGTTGTTGAGTGTACAGGGCTTGGAGTTTTAACCATTTTGAGGCCGTTCTGAAAAATGACTTTTTTTGGCCGATTTTGATAGCTTACTATACTATGACCATTTACACGACATTTTGAGACCAAAAAAAATTTTGACATTTTTTGGCCGATTTTGACGCCTTACTATACTATGACCATTTTTATGACATTTTGAGGCCAAAAAAAATTTTGACTTTTTTTGGCCGATTTAGACGCCTTACTATACTATGACCATTTTTATGACATTTTGAGGCCAAAAAAAATTTTGACATTTTTTGGCCGATTTTGACGCCTTACTATACTATGACCATTTTTATGACATTTTGAGGCCAAAAAAAAATTTGACTTTTTTTGGCCGATTTTGACGCCTTACTATACTATGACCATTTTTATGACATTTTGAGGCCAAAAAAAAATGTGACTTTTTTTGGCCGATTTTGACGCCTTACTATACTATGACCATTTTTATGACATTTTGAGGCCAAAAAAAAATTTGACTTTTTTTGGCCGATTTTGACGCCTTACTATACTATGACCATTTTTATGACATTTTGAGGCCAAAAAAAAATTTGACTTTTTTTGGCCGATTTTGACGCCTTACTATACTATGACCATTTTTATGACATTTTGAGGATGTGACATTTTTCACCGATCCTCAGGGGACCAAGATAGAGACATGAGACCTTGTCCTACCCCCCCATTTGTGGGTACCCCGAGTCCAACGGTACCACCCTTAAGTCTCTATGACTTAGGGTTCCAGCGTTATGAGCATTTGAATTTCCCCCATATAAGTGAGTTGGGAGAGTGAAAATTTTCCAAAGTGTGAGAGGCCAAAAGTGTTCCCCCAGAAAGTGTTTAGGAGCACGTTTCAGAGCCTAAGGAGTTGTTTGGACCCCCCTTTTTGTGGTACTTTTTGTCAAACTGAAGTTGGTGTTTAGGGTTGCTCAGAGTGTACAGGGCCTAAGTGTGAGAGGCCAAAAGTGTTCCCCCAGAAAGTGTTTAGGAGCACGTTTCAGAGCCTAAGGAGTGGTTTGGACCCCCCTTTTTGTGGTACTTTTTGTCAAACTGAAGTTGGTGTTTAGGGTTGCTAAGAGTGTACAGGGCCTAAGTGTGAGAGGCCAAAAGTGTTCCCCCAGAAAGTGTTTAGGAGCACGTTTCAGAGCCTAAGGAGTGGTTTGGACCCCCCTTTTTGTGGTACTTTTTGTCAAACTGAAGTTGGTGTTTAGGGTTGTTGAGTGTACAGGGCCTAAGTGTGAGAGGCCAAAAGTGTTCCCCCAGAAAGTGTTTAGGAGCACGTTTCAGAGCCTAAGGAGTGGTTTGGACCCCCCTTTTTGTGGTACTTTTTGTCAAACTGAAGTTGGTGTTTAGGGTTGTTGAGTGTACAGGGCTTGGAGTTTTAACCATTTTGAGGCCGTTCTGAAAAATGACTTTTTTTGGCCGATTTTGATAGCTTACTATACTATGACCATTTACACGACATTTTGAGACCAAAAAAAATTTTGACATTTTTTGGCCGATTTTGACGCCTTACTATACTATGACCATTTTTATGACATTTTGAGGCCAAAAAAAATTTTGACTTTTTTTGGCCGATTTAGACGCCTTACTATACTATGACCATTTTTATGACATTTTGAGGCCAAAAAAAATTTTGACATTTTTTAGCCGATTTTGACGCCTTACTATACTATGACCATTTTTATGACATTTTGAGGCCAAAAAAATTTTTGACATTTTTTGGCCGATTTTGACGCCTTACTATACTATGACCATTTTTATGACATTTTGAGGCCAAAAAAAAATTTGACTTTTTTTGGCCGATTTTGACGCCTTACTATACTATGACCATTTTTATGACATTTTGAGGCCAAAAAAAAATGTGACTTTTTTTGGCCGATTTTGACGCCTTACTATACTATGACCATTTTTATGACATTTTGAGGATGTGACATTTTTCACCGATCCTCAGGGGACCAAGATAGAGACATGAGACCTTGTCCTACCCCCCCATTTGTGGGTACCCCGAGTCCAACGGTACCACCCTTAAGTCTCTATGACTTAGGGTTCCAGCGTTATGAGCATTTGAATTTCCCCCATATAAGTGAGTTGGGAGAGTGAAAATTTTCCAAAGTGTGAGAGGCCAAAAGAGTTCCCCCAGAAAGTGTTTAGGAGCACGTTTCAGAGCCTAAGGAGTTGTTTGGACCCCCCTTTTTGTGGTACTTTTTGTCAAACTGAAGTTGGTGTTTAGGGTTGCTCAGAGTGTACAGGGCCTAAGTGTGAGAGGCCAAAAGTGTTCCCCCAGAAAGTGTTTAGGAGCACGTTTCAGAGCCTAAGGAGTGGTTTGGACCCCCCTTTTTGTGGTACTTTTTGTCAAACTGAAGTTGGTGTTTAGGGTTGTTGAGTGTACAGGGCCTAAGTGTGAGAGGCCAAAAGTGTTCCCCCAGAAAGTGTTTAGGAGCACGTTTCAGAGCCTAAGGAGTGGTTTGGACCCCCCTTTTTGTGGTACTTTTTGTCAAACTGAAGTTGGTGTTTAGGGTTGTTGAGTGTACAGGGCTTGGAGTTTTAACCATTTTGAGGCCGTTCTGAAAAATGACTTTTTTTGGCCGATTTTGATAGCTTACTATACTATGACCATTTACACGACATTTTGAGACCAAAAAAAATTTTGACATTTTTTGGCCGATTTTGACGCCTTACTATACTATGACCATTTTTATGACATTTTGAGGCCAAAAAAAATTTTGACTTTTTTTGGCCGATTTAGACGCCTTACTATACTATGACCATTTTAATGACATTTTGAGGCCAAAAAAAATTTTGACATTTTTTGGCCGATTTTGACGCCTTACTATACTATGACCATTTTTATGACATTTTGAGGCCAAAAAAATTTTTGACATTTTTTGGCCGATTTTGACGCCTTACTATACTATGACCATTTTTATGACATTTTGAGGCCAAAAAAAAATTTGACTTTTTTTGGCCGATTTTGACGCCTTACTATACTATGACCATTTTTATGACATTTTGAGGCCAAAAAAAAATGTGACTTTTTTTGGCCGATTTTGACGCCTTACTATACTATGACCATTTTTATGACATTTTGAGGATGTGACATTTTTCACCGATCCTCAGGGGACCAAGATAGAGACATGAGACCTTGTCCTACCCCCCCATTTGTGGGTACCCCGAGTCCAACGGTACCACCCTTAAGTCTCTATGACTTAGGGTTCCAGCGTTATGAGCATTTGAATTTCCCCCATATAAGTGAGTTGGGAGAGTGAAAATTTTCCAAAGTGTGAGAGGCCAAAAGTGTTCCCCCAGAAAGTGTTTAGGAGCACGTTTCAGAGCCTAAGGAGTGGTTTGGACCCCCCTTTTTGTGGTACTTTTTGTCAAACTGAAGTTGGTGTTTAGGGTTGCTCAGAGTGTACAGGGCCTAAGTGTGAGAGGCCAAAAGTGTTCCCCCAAAAAGTGTTTAGGAGCACGTTTCAGAGCCTAAGGAGTGGTTTGGACCCCCCTTTTTGTGGTACTTTTTGTCAAACTGAAGTTGGTGTTTAGGGTTGTTGAGTGTACAGGGCTTGGAGTTTTAACCATTTTGAGGCCGTTCTGAAAAATGACTTTTTTTGGCCGATTTTGATAGCTTACTATACTATGACCATTTACACGACATTTTGAGACCAAAAAAAATTTTGACATTTTTTGGCCGATTTTGACGCCTTACTATACTATGACCATTTTTATGACATTTTGAGGCCAAAAAAAATTTTGACATTTTTTGGCCGATTTTGACGCCTTACTATACTATGACCATTTTTATGACATTTTGAGGCCAAAAAAATTTTTGACATTTTTTGGCCGATTTTGACGCCTTACTATACTATGACCATTTTTATGACATTTTGAGGCCAAAAAAAAATTTGACTTTTTTTGGCCGATTTTGACGCCTTACTATACTATGACCATTTTTATGACATTTTGAGGCCAAAAAAAAATGTGACTTTTTTTGGCCGATTTTGACGCCTTACTATACTATGACCATTTTTATGACATTTTGAGGATGTGACATTTTTCACCGATCCTCAGGGGACCAAGATAGAGACATGAGACCTTGTCCTACCCCCCCATTTGTGGGTACCCCGAGTCCAACGGTACCACCCTTAAGTCTCTATGACTTAGGGTTCCAGCGTTATGAGCATTTGAATTTCCCCCATATAAGTGAGTTGGGAGAGTGAAAATTTTCCAAAGTGTGAGAGGCCAAAAGAGTTCCCCCAGAAAGTGTTTAGGAGCACGTTTCAGAGCCTCAGGAGTTGTTTGGACCCCCCTTTTTGTGGTACTTTTTGTCAAACTGAAGTTGGTGTTTAGGGTTGCTCAGAGTGTACAGGGCCTAAGTGTGAGAGGCCAAAAGTGTTCCCCCAGAAAGTGTTTAGGAGCACGTTTCAGAGCCTAAGGAGTGGTTTGGACCCCCCTTTTTGTGGTACTTTTTGTCAAACTGAAGTTGGTGTTTAGGGTTGCTAAGAGTGTACAGGGCCTAAGTGTGAGAGGCCAAAAGTGTTCCCCCAGAAAGTGTTTAGGAGCACGTTTCAGAGCCTAAGGAGTGGTTTGGACCCCCCTTTTTGTGGTACTTTTTGTCAAACTGAAGTTGGTGTTTAGGGTTGTTGAGTGTACAGGGCCTAAGTGTGAGAGGCCAAAAGTGTTCCCCCAGAAAGTGTTTAGGAGCACGTTTCAGAGCCTAAGGAGTGGTTTGGACCCCCCTTTTTGTGGTACTTTTTGTCAAACTGAAGTTGGTGTTTAGGGTTGTTGAGTGTACAGGGCTTGGAGTTTTAACCATTTTGAGGCCGTTCTGAAAAATGACTTTTTTTGGCCGATTTTGATAGCTTACTATACTATGACCATTTACACGACATTTTGAGACCAAAAAAAATTTTGACATTTTTTGGCCGATTTTGACGCCTTACTATACTATGACCATTTTTATGACATTTTGAGGCCAAAAAAAATTTTGACTTTTTTTGGCCGATTTAGACGCCTTACTATACTATGACCATTTTTATGACATTTTGAGGCCAAAAAAAATTTTGACATTTTTTGGCCGATTTTGACGCCTTACTATACTATGACCATTTTTATGACATTTTGAGGCCAAAAAAATTTTTGACATTTTTTGGCCGATTTTGACGCCTTACTATACTATGACCATTTTTATGACATTTTGAGGCCAAAAAAAAATTTGACTTTTTTTGGCCGATTTTGACGCCTTACTATACTATGACCATTTTTATGACATTTTGAGGCCAAAAAAAAATTTGACTTTTTTTGGCCGATTTTGACGCCTTACTATACTATGACCATTTTTATGACATTTTGAGGATGTGACATTTTTCACCGATCCTCAGGGGACCAAGATAGAGACATGAGACCTTGTCCTACCCCCCCATTTGTGGGTACCCCGAGTCCAACGGTACCACCCTTAAGTCTCTATGACTTAGGGTTCCAGCGTTATGAGCATTTGAATTTCCCCCATATAAGTGAGTTGGGAGAGTGAAAATTTTCCAAAGTGTGAGAGGCCAAAAGAGTTCCCCCAGAAAGTGTTTAGGAGCACGTTTCAGAGCCTAAGGAGTTGTTTGGACCCCCCTTTTTGTGGTACTTTTTGTCAAACTGAAGTTGGTGTTTAGGGTTGCTCAGAGTGTACAGGGCCTAAGTGTGAGAGGCCAAAAGTGTTCCCCCAGAAAGTGTTTAGGAGCACGTTTCAGAGCCTAAGGAGTGGTTTGGACCCCCCTTTTTGTGGTACTTTTTGTCAAACTGAAGTTGGTGTTTAGGGTTGTTGAGTGTACAGGGCCTAAGTGTGAGAGGCCAAAAGTGTTCCCCCAGAAAGTGTTTAGGAGCACGTTTCAGAGCCTAAGGAGTGGTTTGGACCCCCCTTTTTGTGGTACTTTTTGTCAAACTGAAGTTGGTGTTTAGGGTTGTTGAGTGTACAGGGCTTGGAGTTTTAACCATTTTGAGGCCGTTCTGAAAAATGACTTTTTTTGGCCGATTTTGATAGCTTACTATACTATGACCATTTACACGACATTTTGAGACCAAAAAAAATTTTGACATTTTTTGGCCGATTTTGACGCCTTACTATACTATGACCATTTTTATGACATTTTGAGGCCAAAAAAAATTTTGACTTTTTTTGGCCGATTTAGACGCCTTACTATACTATGACCATTTTTATGACATTTTGAGGCCAAAAAAAATTTTGACATTTTTTGGCCGATTTTGACGCCTTACTATACTATGACCATTTTTATGACATTTTGAGGCCAAAAAAAAATTTGACTTTTTTTGGCCGATTTTGACGCCTTACTATACTATGACCATTTTTATGACATTTTGAGGCCAAAAAAAATTTTGACTTTTTTTGGCCGATTTAGACGCCTTACTATACTATGACCATTTTTATGACATTTTGAGGCCAAAAAAAATTTTGACATTTTTTGGCCGATTTTGACGCCTTACTATACTATGACCATTTTTATGACATTTTGAGGCCAAAAAAAATTTGACTTTTTTTGGCCGATTTTGACGCCTTACTATACTATGACCATTTTTATGACATTTTGAGGCCAAAAAAAATTTTGACTTTTTTTGGCCGATTTAGACGCCTTACTATACTATGACCATTTTTATGACATTTTGAGGCCAAAAAAAATTTTGACATTTTTTGGCCGATTTTGACGCCTTACTATACTATGACCATTTTTATGACATTTTGAGGCCAAAAAAAAATTTGACTTTTTTTGGCCGATTTTGACGCCTTACTATACTATGACCATTTTTATGACATTTTGAGGCCAAAAAAAAATGTGACTTTTTTTGGCCGATTTTGACGCCTTACTATACTATGACCATTTTTATGACATTTTGAGGCCAAAAAAAAATTTGACTTTTTTTGGCCGATTTTGACGCCTTACTATACTATGACCATTTTTATGACATTTTGAGGCCAAAAAAAATTTGACTTTTTTTGGCCAATTTTAACGCCTTACTATACTATGACCATTTTTATGACATTTTGAGGATGTGACATTTTTCACCGATCCTCAGGGGACCAAGATAGAGACATGAGACCTTGTCCTACCCCCCCATTTGTGGGTACCCCGAGTCCAACGGTACCACCCTTAAGTCTCTATGACTTAGGGTTCCAGCGTTATGAGCATTTGAATTTCCCCCATATAAGTGAGTTGGGAGAGTGAAAATTTTCCAAAGTGTGAGAGGCCAAAAGTGTTCCCCCAGAAAGTGTTTAGGAGCACGTTTCAGAGCCTAAGGAGTTGTTTGGACCCCCCTTTTTGTGGTACTTTTTGTCAAACTGAAGTTGGTGTTTAGGGTTGCTCAGAGTGTACAGGGCCTAAGTGTGAGAGGCCAAAAGTGTTCCCCCAGAAAGTGTTTAGGAGCACGTTTCAGAGCCTAAGGAGTGGTTTGGACCCCCCTTTTTGTGGTACTTTTTGTCAAACTGAAGTTGGTGTTTAGGGTTGCTAAGAGTGTACAGGGCCTAAGTGTGAGAGGCCAAAAGTGTTCCCCCAGAAAGTGTTTAGGAGCACGTTTCAGAGCCTAAGGAGTGGTTTGGACCCCCCTTTTTGTGGTACTTTTTGTCAAACTGAAGTTGGTGTTTAGGGTTGCTAAGAGTGTACAGGGCCTAAGTGTGAGAGGCCAAAAGTGTTCCCCCAGAAAGTGTTTAGGAGCACGTTTCAGAGCCTAAGGAGTGGTTTGGACCCCCCTTTTTGTGGTACTTTTTGTCAAACTGAAGTTGGTGTTTAGGGTTGTTGAGTGTACAGGGCTTGGAGTTTTAACCATTTTGAGGCCGTTCTGAAAAATGACTTTTTTTGGCCGATTTTGATAGCTTACTATACTATGACCATTTACACGACATTTTGAGACCAAAAAAAATTTTGACATTTTTTGGCCGATTTTGACGCCTTACTATACTATGACCATTTTTATGACATTTTGAGGCCAAAAAAAATTTTGACTTTTTTTGGCCGATTTAGACGCCTTACTATACTATGACCATTTTTATGACATTTTGAGGCCAAAAAAAATTTTGACATTTTTTGGCCGATTTTGACGCCTTACTATACTATGACCATTTTTATGACATTTTGAGGCCAAAAAAAAATTTGACTTTTTTTGGCCGATTTTGACGCCTTACTATACTATGACCATTTTTATGACATTTTGAGGCCAAAAAAAATTTTGACTTTTTTTGGCCGATTTAGACGCCTTACTATACTATGACCATTTTTATGACATTTTGAGGCCAAAAAAAATTTTGACATTTTTTTGCCGATTTTGACGCCTTACTATACTATGACCATTTTTATAGAGACTATACTATGACCATTTTTATGACATTTTGAGGCCAAAAAAAATTTTGACTTTTTTTGGCCGATTTAGACGCCTTACTATACTATGACCATTTTTATGACATTTTGAGGCCAAAAAAAATTTTGACATTTTTTTGCCGATTTTGACGCCTTACTATACTATGACCATTTTTATGACATTTTGAGGCCAAAAAAAATTTGACTTTTTTTGGCCGATTTTGACGCCTTACTATACTATGACCATTTTTATGACATTTTGAGGCCAAAAAAAAATGTGACTTTTTTTGGCCGATTTTGACGCCTTACTATACTATGACCATTTTTATGACATTTTGAGGCCAAAAAAAATTTTGACATTTTTTGGCCGATTTTGACGCCTTACTATACTATGACCATTTTTATGACATTTTGAGGCCAAAAAAAAATTTGACTTTTTTTGGCCGATTTTGACGCCTTACTATACTATGACCATTTTTATGACATTTTGAGGCCAAAAAAAAATGTGACTTTTTTTGGCCGATTTTGACGCCTTACTATACTATGACCATTTTTATGACATTTTGAGGCCAAAAAAAAATTTGACTTTTTTTGGCCGATTTTGACGCCTTACTATACTATGACCATTTTTATGACATTTTGAGGCCAAAAAAAATTTGACTTTTTTTGGCCAATTTTAACGCCTTACTATACTATGACCATTTTTATGACATTTTGAGGATGTGACATTTTTCACCGATCCTCAGGGGACCAAGATAGAGACATGAGACCTTGTCCTACCCCCCCATTTGTGGGTACCCCGAGTCCAACGGTACCACCCTTAAGTCTCTATGACTTAGGGTTCCAGCGTTATGAGCATTTGAATTTCCCCCATATAAGTGAGTTGGGAGAGTGAAAATTTTCCAAAGTGTGAGAGGCCAAAAGTGTTCCCCCAGAAAGTGTTTAGGAGCACGTTTCAGAGCCTAAGGAGTTGTTTGGACCCCCCTTTTTGTGGTACTTTTTGTCAAACTGAAGTTGGTGTTTAGGGTTGCTCAGAGTGTACAGGGCCTAAGTGTGAGAGGCCAAAAGTGTTCCCCCAGAAAGTGTTTAGGAGCACGTTTCAGAGCCTAAGGAGTGGTTTGGACCCCCCTTTTTGTGGTACTTTTTGTCAAACTGAAGTTGGTGTTTAGGGTTGCTAAGAGTGTACAGGGCCTAAGTGTGAGAGGCCAAAAGTGTTCCCCCAGAAAGTGTTTAGGAGCACGTTTCAGAGCCTAAGGAGTGGTTTGGACCCCCCTTTTTGTGGTACTTTTTGTCAAACTGAAGTTGGTGTTAAGGGTTGTTGAGTGTACAGGGCTTGGAGTTTTAACCATTTTGAGGCCGTTCTGAAAAATGACTTTTTTTGGCCGATTTTGATAGCTTACTATACTATGACCATTTACACGACATTTTGAGACCAAAAAAAATTTTGACATTTTTTGGCCGATTTTGACGCCTTACTATACTATGACCATTTTTATGACATTTTGAGGCCAAAAAAAATTTTGACATTTTTTGGCCGATTTTGACGCCTTACTATACTATGACCATTTTTATGACATTTTGAGGCCAAAAAAATTTTTGACATTTTTTGGCCGATTTTGACGCCTTACTATACTATGACCATTTTTATGACATTTTGAGGCCAAAAAAAAATTTGACTTTTTTTGGCCGATTTTGACGCCTTACTATACTATGACCATTTTTATGACATTTTGAGGCCAAAAAAAAATGTGACTTTTTTTGGCCGATTTTGACGCCTTACTATACTATGACCATTTTTATGACATTTTGAGGATGTGACATTTTTCACCGATCCTCAGGGGACCAAGATAGAGACATGAGACCTTGTCCTACCCCCCCATTTGTGGGTACCCCGAGTCCAACGGTACCACCCTTAAGTCTCTATGACTTAGGGTTCCAGCGTTATGAGCATTTGAATTTCCCCCATATAAGTGAGTTGGGAGAGTGAAAATTTTCCAAAGTGTGAGAGGCCAAAAGTGTTCCCCCAGAAAGTGTTTAGGAGCACGTTTCAGAGCCTAAGGAGTTGTTTGGACCCCCCTTTTTGTGGTACTTTTTGTCAAACTGAAGTTGGTGTTTAGGGTTGCTCAGAGTGTACAGGGCCTAAGTGTGAGAGGCCAAAAGTGTTCCCCCAGAAAGTGTTTAGGAGCACGTTTCAGAGCCTAAGGAGTGGTTTGGACCCCCCTTTTTGTGGTACTTTTTGTCAAACTGAAGTTGGTGTTTAGGGTTGCTAAGAGTGTACAGGGCCTAAGTGTGAGAGGCCAAAAGTGTTCCCCCAGAAAGTGTTTAGGAGCACGTTTCAGAGCCTAAGGAGTGGTTTGGACCCCCCTTTTTGTGGTACTTTTTGTCAAACTGAAGTTGGTGTTTAGGGTTGCTAAGAGTGTACAGGGCCTAAGTGTGAGAGGCCAAAAGTGTTCCCCCAGAAAGTGTTTAGGAGCACGTTTCAGAGCCTAAGGAGTGGTTTGGACCCCCCTTTTTGTGGTACTTTTTGTCAAACTGAAGTTGGTGTTTAGGGTTGTTGAGTGTACAGGGCCTAAGTGTGAGAGGCCAAAAGTGTTCCCCCAGAAAGTGTTTAGGAGCACGTTTCAGAGCCTAAGGAGTGGTTTGGACCCCCCTTTTTGTGGTACTTTTTGTCAAACTGAAGTTGGTGTTTAGGGTTGTTGAGTGTACAGGGCTTGGAGTTTTAACCATTTTGAGGCCGTTCTGAAAAATGACTTTTTTTGGCCGATTTTGATAGCTTACTATACTATGACCATTTACACGACATTTTGAGACCAAAAAAAATTTTGACATTTTTTGGCCGATTTTGACGCCTTACTATACTATGACCATTTTTATGACATTTTGAGGCCAAAAAAAATTTTGACTTTTTTTGGCCGATTTAGACGCCTTACTATACTATGACCATTTTTATGACATTTTGAGGCCAAAAAAAATTTTGACATTTTTTGGCCGATTTTGACGCCTTACTATACTATGACCATTTTTATGACATTTTGAGGCCAAAAAAATTTTTGACATTTTTTGGCCGATTTTGACGCCTTACTATACTATGACCATTTTTATGACATTTTGAGGCCAAAAAAAAATGTGACTTTTTTTGGCCGATTTTGACGCCTTACTATACTATGACCATTTTTATGACATTTTGAGGATGTGACATTTTTCACCGATCCTCAGGGGACCAAGATAGAGACATGAGACCTTGTCCTACCCCCCCATTTGTGGGTACCCCGAGTCCAACGGTACCACCCTTAAGTCTCTATGACTTAGGGTTCCAGCGTTATGAGCATTTGAATTTCCCCCATATAAGTGAGTTGGGAGAGTGAAAATTTTCCAAAGTGTGAGAGGCCAAAAGTGTTCCCCCAGAAAGTGTTTAGGAGCACGTTTCAGAGCCTAAGGAGTTGTTTGGACCCCCCTTTTTGTGGTACTTTTTGTCAAACTGAAGTTGGTGTTTAGGGTTGCTCAGAGTGTACAGGGCCTAAGTGTGAGAGGCCAAAAGTGTTCCCCCAGAAAGTGTTTAGGAGCACGTTTCAGAGCCTAAGGAGTGGTTTGGACCCCCCTTTTTGTGGTACTTTTTGTCAAACTGAAGTTGGTGTTTAGGGTTGCTAAGAGTGTACAGGGCCTAAGTGTGAGAGGCCAAAAGTGTTCCCCCAGAAAGTGTTTAGGAGCACGTTTCAGAGCCTAAGGAGTGGTTTGGACCCCCCTTTTTGTGGTACTTTTTGTCAAACTGAAGTTGGTGTTTAGGGTTGCTAAGAGTGTACAGGGCCTAAGTGTGAGAGGCCAAAAGTGTTCCCCCAGAAAGTGTTTAGGAGCACGTTTCAGAGCCTAAGGAGTGGTTTGGACCCCCCTTTTTGTGGTACTTTTTGTCAAACTGAAGTTGGTGTTTAGGGTTGTTGAGTGTACAGGGCCTAAGTGTGAGAGGCCAAAAGTGTTCCCCCAGAAAGTGTTTAGGAGCACGTTTCAGAGCCTAAGGAGTGGTTTGGACCCCCCTTTTTGTGGTACTTTTTGTCAAACTGAAGTTGGTGTTTAGGGTTGTTGAGTGTACAGGGCTTGGAGTTTTAACCATTTTGAGGCCGTTCTGAAAAATGACTTTTTTTGGCCGATTTTGATAGCTTACTATACTATGACCATTTACACGACATTTTGAGACCAAAAAAAATTTTGACATTTTTTGGCCGATTTTGACGCCTTACTATACTATGACCATTTTTATGACATTTTGAGGCCAAAAAAAATTTTGACTTTTTTTGGCCGATTTAGACGCCTTACTATACTATGACCATTTTTATGACATTTTGAGGCCAAAAAAAATTTTGACATTTTTTGGCCGATTTTGACGCCTTACTATACTATGACCATTTTTATGACATTTTGAGGCCAAAAAAATTTTTGACATTTTTTGGCCGATTTTGACGCCTTACTATACTATGACCATTTTTATGACATTTTGAGGCCAAAAAAAAATGTGACTTTTTTTGGCCGATTTTGACGCCTTACTATACTATGACCATTTTTATGACATTTTGAGGATGTGACATTTTTCACCGATCCTCAGGGGACCAAGATAGAGACATGAGACCTTGTCCTACCCCCCCATTTGTGGGTACCCCGAGTCCAACGGTACCACCCTTAAGTCTCTATGACTTAGGGTTCCAGCGTTATGAGCATTTGAATTTCCCCCATATAAGTGAGTTGGGAGAGTGAAAATTTTCCAAAGTGTGAGAGGCCAAAAGTGTTCCCCCAGAAAGTGTTTAGGAGCACGTTTCAGAGCCTAAGGAGTTGTTTGGACCCCCCTTTTTGTGGTACTTTTTGTCAAACTGAAGTTGGTGTTTAGGGTTGCTCAGAGTGTACAGGGCCTAAGTGTGAGAGGCCAAAAGTGTTCCCCCAGAAAGTGTTTAGGAGCACGTTTCAGAGCCTAAGGAGTGGTTTGGACCCCCCTTTTTGTGGTACTTTTTGTCAAACTGAAGTTGGTGTTTAGGGTTGCTAAGAGTGTACAGGGCCTAAGTGTGAGAGGCCAAAAGTGTTCCCCCAGAAAGTGTTTAGGAGCACGTTTCAGAGCCTAAGGAGTGGTTTGGACCCCCCTTTTTGTGGTACTTTTTGTCAAACTGAAGTTGGTGTTTAGGGTTGCTAAGAGTGTACAGGGCCTAAGTGTGAGAGGCCAAAAGTGTTCCCCCAGAAAGTGTTTAGGAGCACGTTTCAGAGCCTAAGGAGTGGTTTGGACCCCCCTTTTTGTGGTACTTTTTGTCAAACTGAAGTTGGTGTTTAGGGTTGTTGAGTGTACAGGGCCTAAGTGTGAGAGGCCAAAAGTGTTCCCCCAGAAAGTGTTTAGGAGCACGTTTCAGAGCCTAAGGAGTGGTTTGGACCCCCCTTTTTGTGGTACTTTTTGTCAAACTGAAGTTGGTGTTTAGGGTTGCTAAGAGTGTACAGGGCCTAAGTGTGAGAGGCCAAAAGTGTTCCCCCAGAAAGTGTTTAGGAGCACGTTTCAGAGCCTAAGGAGTGGTTTGGACCCCCCTTTTTGTGGTACTTTTTGTCAAACTGAAGTT
Organism: Toxotes jaculatrix; assembly: GCF_017976425.1. NCBI lineage: Eukaryota > Metazoa > Chordata > Actinopteri > Toxotidae > Toxotes > Toxotes jaculatrix. The sequence continues at coordinate 31,199,008 of NC_054394.1, read as the reverse complement.
GGTGTTTAGGGTTGTTGAGTGTACAGGGCCTAAGTGTGAGAGGCCAAAAGTGTTCCCCCAGAAAGTGTTTAGGAGCACGTTTCAGAGCCTAAGGAGTGGTTTGGACCCCCCTTTTTGTGGTACTTTTTGTCAAACTGAAGTTGGTGTTTAGGGTTGTTGAGTGTACAGGGCTTGGAGTTTTAACCATTTTGAGGCCGTTCTGAAAAATGACTTTTTTTGGCCGATTTTGATAGCTTACTATACTATGACCATTTACACGACATTTTGAGACCAAAAAAAATTTTGACATTTTTTGGCCGATTTTGACGCCTTACTATACTATGACCATTTTTATGACATTTTGAGGCCAAAAAAAATTTTGACATTTTTTGGCCGATTTAGACGCCTTACTATACTATGACCATTTTTATGACATTTTGAGGCCAAAAAAAATTTTGACATTTTTTGGCCGATTTTGACGCCTTACTATACTATGACCATTTTTATGACATTTTGAGGCCAAAAAAAAATGTGACTTTTTTTGGCCGATTTTGACGCCTTACTATACTATGACCATTTTTATGACATTTTGAGGCCAAAAAAAATTTTGACTTTTTTTGGCCGATTTAGACGCCTTACTATACTATGACCATTTTTATGACATTTTGAGGCCAAAAAAAATTTTGACATTTTTTTGCCGATTTTGACGCCTTACTATACTATGACCATTTTTATGACATTTTGAGGCCAAAAAAAATTTGACTTTTTTTGGCCGATTTTGACGCCTTACTATACTATGACCATTTTTATGACATTTTGAGGCCAAAAAAAAATGTGACTTTTTTTGGCCGATTTTGACGCCTTACTATACTATGACCATTTTTATGACATTTTGAGGCCAAAAAAAATTTTGACATTTTTATGCCGATTTTGACGTCTTACTATACTATGACCATTTTTATGACATTTTGAGGCCAAAAAAAAATTTGACTTTTTTTGGCCGATTTTGACGCCTTACTATACTATGACCATTTTTATGACATTTTGAGGCCAAAAAAAATTTTGACTTTTTTTGGCCGATTTAGACGCCTTACTATACTATGACCATTTTTATGACATTTTGAGGCCAAAAAAAATTTTGACATTTTTTGGCCGATTTTGACGCCTTACTATACTATGACCATTTTTATGACATTTTGAGGCCAAAAAAAAATTTGACTTTTTTTGGCCGATTTTGACGCCTTACTATACTATGACCATTTTTATGACATTTTGAGGCCAAAAAAAAATGTGACTTTTTTTGGCCGATTTTGACGCCTTACTATACTATGACCATTTTTATGACATTTTGAGGCCAAAAAAAAATTTGACTTTTTTTGGCCGATTTTGACGCCTTACTATACTATGACCATTTTTATGACATTTTGAGGCCAAAAAAAATTTGACTTTTTTTGGCCAATTTTAACGCCTTACTATACTATGACCATTTTTATGACATTTTGAGGATGTGACATTTTTCACCGATCCTCAGGGGACCAAGATAGAGACATGAGACCTTGTCCTACCCCCCCATTTGTGGGTACCCCGAGTCCAACGGTACCACCCTTAAGTCTCTATGACTTAGGGTTCCAGCGTTATGAGCATTTGAATTTCCCCCATATAAGTGAGTTGGGAGAGTGAAAATTTTCCAAAGTGTGAGAGGCCAAAAGTGTTCCTCCAGAAAGTGTTTAGGAGCACGTTTCAGAGCCTAAGGAGTTGTTTGGACCCCCCTTTTTGTGGTACTTTTTGTCAAACTGAAGTTGGTGTTTAGGGTTGCTCAGAGTGTACAGGGCCTAAGTGTGAGAGGCCAAAAGTGTTCCCCCAGAAAGTGTTTAGGAGCACGTTTCAGAGCCTAAGGAGTGGTTTGGACCCCCCTTTTTGTGGTACTTTTTGTCAAACTGAAGTTGGTGTTTAGGGTTGCTAAGAGTGTACAGGGCCTAAGTGTGAGAGGCCAAAAGTGTTCCCCCAGAAAGTGTTTAGGAGCACGTTTCAGAGCCTAAGGAGTGGTTTGGACCCCCCTTTTTGTGGTACTTTTTGTCAAACTGAAGTTGGTGTTTAGGGTTGCTAAGAGTGTACAGGGCCTAAGTGTGAGAGGCCAAAAGTGTTCCCCCAGAAAGTGTTTAGGAGCACGTTTCAGAGCCTAAGGAGTGGTTTGGACCCCCCTTTTTGTGGTACTTTTTGTCAAACTGAAGTTGGTGTTTAGGGTTGTTGAGTGTACAGGGCTTGGAGTTTTAACCATTTTGAGGCCGTTCTGAAAAATGACTTTTTTTGGCCGATTTTGATAGCTTACTATACTATGACCATTTACACGACATTTTGAGACCAAAAAAAATTTTGACATTTTTTGGCCGATTTTGACGCCTTACTATACTATGACCATTTTTATGACATTTTGAGGCCAAAAAAAATTTTGACATTTTTTGGCCGATTTTGACGCCTTACTATACTATGACCATTTTTATGACATTTTGAGGCCAAAAAAATTTTTGACATTTTTTGGCCGATTTTGACGCCTTACTATACTATGACCATTTTTATGACATTTTGAGGCCAAAAAAAAATTTGACTTTTTTTGGCCGATTTTGACGCCTTACTATACTATGACCATTTTTATGACATTTTGAGGCCAAAAAAAAATGTGACTTTTTTTGGCCGATTTTGACGCCTTACTATACTATGACCATTTTTATGACATTTTGAGGATGTGACATTTTTCACCGATCCTCAGGGGACCAAGATAGAGACATGAGACCTTGTCCTACCCCCCCATTTGTGGGTACCCCGAGTCCAACGGTACCACCCTTAAGTCTCTATGACTTAGGGTTCCAGCGTTATGAGCATTTGAATTTCCCCCATATAAGTGAGTTGGGAGAGTGAAAATTTTCCAAAGTGTGAGAGGCCAAAAGTGTTCCCCCAGAAAGTGTTTAGGAGCACGTTTCAGAGCCTAAGGAGTTGTTTGGACCCCCCTTTTTGTGGTACTTTTTGTCAAACTGAAGTTGGTGTTTAGGGTTGCTCAGAGTGTACAGGGCCTAAGTGTGAGAGGCCAAAAGTGTTCCCCCAGAAAGTGTTTAGGAGCACGTTTCAGAGCCTAAGGAGTGGTTTGGACCCCCCTTTTTGTGGTACTTTTTGTCAAACTGAAGTTGGTGTTTAGGGTTGCTAAGAGTGTACAGGGCCTAAGTGTGAGAGGCCAAAAGTGTTCCCCCAGAAAGTGTTTAGGAGCACGTTTCAGAGCCTAAGGAGTGGTTTGGACCCCCCTTTTTGTGGTACTTTTTGTCAAACTGAAGTTGGTGTTTAGGGTTGCTAAGAGTGTACAGGGCCTAAGTGTGAGAGGCCAAAAGTGTTCCCCCAGAAAGTGTTTAGGAGCACGTTTCAGAGCCTAAGGAGTGGTTTGGACCCCCCTTTTTGTGGTACTTTTTGTCAAACTGAAGTTGGTGTTTAGGGTTGTTGAGTGTACAGGGCCTAAGTGTGAGAGGCCAAAAGTGTTCCCCCAGAAAGTGTTTAGGAGCACGTTTCAGAGCCTAAGGAGTGGTTTGGACCCCCCTTTTTGTGGTACTTTTTGTCAAACTGAAGTTGGTGTTTAGGGTTGTTGAGTGTACAGGGCCTAAGTGTGAGAGGCCAAAAGTGTTCCCCCAGAAAGTGTTTAGGAGCACGTTTCAGAGCCTAAGGAGTGGTTTGGACCCCCCTTTTTGTGGTACTTTTTGTCAAACTGAAGTTGGTGTTTAGGGTTGTTGAGTGTACAGGGCTTGGAGTTTTAACCATTTTGAGGCCGTTCTGAAAAATGACTTTTTTTGGCCGATTTTGATAGCTTACTATACTATGACCATTTACACGACATTTTGAGACCAAAAAAAATTTTGACATTTTTTGGCCGATTTTGACGCCTTACTATACTATGACCATTTTTATGACATTTTGAGGCCAAAAAAAATTTTGACTTTTTTTGGCCGATTTAGACGCCTTACTATACTATGACCATTTTTATGACATTTTGAGGCCAAAAAAAATTTTGACATTTTTTGGCCGATTTTGACGCCTTACTATACTATGACCATTTTTATGACATTTTGAGGCCAAAAAAATTTTTGACATTTTTTGGCCGATTTTGACGCCTTACTATACTATGACCATTTTTATGACATTTTGAGGCCAAAAAAAAATGTGACTTTTTTTGGCCGATTTTGACGCCTTACTATACTATGACCATTTTTATGACATTTTGAGGATGTGACATTTTTCACCGATCCTCAGGGGACCAAGATAGAGACATGAGACCTTGTCCTACCCCCCCATTTGTGGGTACCCCGAGTCCAACGGTACCACCCTTAAGTCTCTATGACTTAGGGTTCCAGCGTTATGAGCATTTGAATTTCCCCCATATAAGTGAGTTGGGAGAGTGAAAATTTTCCAAAGTGTGAGAGGCCAAAAGTGTTCCCCCAGAAAGTGTTTAGGAGCACGTTTCAGAGCCTAAGGAGTGGTTTGGACCCCCCTTTTTGTGGTACTTTTTGTCAAACTGAAGTTGGTGTTTAGGGTTGCTAAGAGTGTACAGGGCCTAAGTGTGAGAGGCCAAAAGTGTTCCCCCAGAAAGTGTTTAGGAGCACGTTTCAGAGCCTAAGGAGTGGTTTGGACCCCCCTTTTTGTGGTACTTTTTGTCAAACTGAAGTTGGTGTTTAGGGTTGTTGAGTGTACAGGGCCTAAGTGTGAGAGGCCAAAAGTGTTCCCCCAGAAAGTGTTTAGGAGCACGTTTCAGAGCCTAAGGAGTGGTTTGGACCCCCCTTTTTGTGGTACTTTTTGTCAAACTGAAGTTGGTGTTTAGGGTTGTTGAGTGTACAGGGCTTGGAGTTTTAACCATTTTGAGGCCGTTCTGAAAAATGACTTTTTTTGGCCGATTTTGATAGCTTACTATACTATGACCATTTACACGACATTTTGAGACCAAAAAAAATTTTGACATTTTTTGGCCGATTTTGACGCCTTACTATACTATGACCATTTTTATGACATTTTGAGGCCAAAAAAAATTTTGACTTTTTTTGGCCGATTTAGACGCCTTACTATACTATGACCATTTTTATGACATTTTGAGGCCAAAAAAAATTTTGACATTTTTTTGCCGATTTTGACGCCTTACTATACTATGACCATTTTTATGACATTTTGAGGCCAAAAAAAATTTGACTTTTTTTGGCCGATTTTGACGCCTTACTATACTATGACCATTTTTATGACATTTTGAGGCCAAAAAAAAATGTGACTTTTTTTGGCCGATTTTGACGCCTTACTATACTATGACCATTTTTATGACATTTTGAGGCCAAAAAAAATTTTGACATTTTTTGGCCGATTTTGACGCCTTACTATACTATGACCATTTTTATGACATTTTGAGGCCAAAAAAAAATTTGACTTTTTTTGGCCGATTTTGACGCCTTACTATACTATGACCATTTTTATGACATTTTGAGGCCAAAAAAAATTTTGACTTTTTTTGGCCGATTTAGACGCCTTACTATACTATGACCATTTTTATGACATTTTGAGGCCAAAAAAAATTTTGACATTTTTTGGCCGATTTTGACGCCTTACTATACTATGACCATTTTTATGACATTTTGAGGCCAAAAAAAAATTTGACTTTTTTTGGCCGATTTTGACGCCTTACTATACTATGACCATTTTTATGACATTTTGAGGCCAAAAAAAAATTTGACTTTTTTTGGCCGATTTTGACGCCTTACTATACTATGACCATTTTTATGACATTTTGAGGCCAAAAAAAAATTTGACTTTTTTTGGCCGATTTTGACGCCTTACTATACTATGACCATTTTTATGACATTTTGAGGCCAAAAAAAATTTGACTTTTTTTGGCCAATTTTAACGCCTTACTATACTATGACCATTTTTATGACATTTTGAGGATGTGACATTTTTCACCGATCCTCAGGGGACCAAGATAGAGACATGAGACCTTGTCCTACCCCCCCATTTGTGGGTACCCCGAGTCCAACGGTACCACCCTTAAGTCTCTATGACTTAGGGTTCCAGCGTTATGAGCATTTGAATTTCCCCCATATAAGTGAGTTGGGAGAGTGAAAATTTTCCAAAGTGTGAGAGGCCAAAAGTGTTCCCCCAGAAAGTGTTTAGGAGCACGTTTCAGAGCCTAAGGAGTTGTTTGGACCCCCCTTTTTGTGGTACTTTTTGTCAAACTGAAGTTGGTGTTTAGGGTTGCTCAGAGTGTACAGGGCCTAAGTGTGAGAGGCCAAAAGTGTTCCCCCAGAAAGTGTTTAGGAGCACGTTTCAGAGCCTAAGGAGTGGTTTGGACCCCCCTTTTTGTGGTACTTTTTGTCAAACTGAAGTTGGTGTTTAGGGTTGCTAAGAGTGTACAGGGCCTAAGTGTGAGAGGCCAAAAGTGTTCCCCCAGAAAGTGTTTAGGAGCACGTTTCAGAGCCTAAGGAGTGGTTTGGACCCCCCTTTTTGTGGTACTTTTTGTCAAACTGAAGTTGGTGTTTAGGGTTGTTGAGTGTACAGGGCCTAAGTGTGAGAGGCCAAAAGTGTTCCCCCAGAAAGTGTTTAGGAGCACGTTTCAGAGCCTAAGGAGTGGTTTGGACCCCCCTTTTTGTGGTACTTTTTGTCAAACTGAAGTTGGTGTTTAGGGTTGTTGAGTGTACAGGGCTTGGAGTTTTAACCATTTTGAGGCCGTTCTGAAAAATGACTTTTTTTGGCCGATTTTGATAGCTTACTATACTATGACCATTTACACGACATTTTGAGACCAAAAAAAATTTTGACATTTTTTGGCCGATTTTGACGCCTTACTATACTATGACCATTTTTATGACATTTTGAGGCCAAAAAAAATTTTGACATTTTTTGGCCGATTTTGACGCCTTACTATACTATGACCATTTTTATGACATTTTGAGGCCAAAAAAATTTTTGACATTTTTTGGCCGATTTTGACGCCTTACTATACTATGACCATTTTTATGACATTTTGAGGCCAAAAAAATTTTTGACATTTTTTGGCCGATTTTGACGCCTTACTATACTATGACCATTTTTATGACATTTTGAGGCCAAAAAAAAATGTGACTTTTTTTGGCCGATTTTGACGCCTTACTATACTATGACCATTTTTATGACATTTTGAGGATGTGACATTTTTCACCGATCCTCAGGGGACCAAGATAGAGACATGAGACCTTGTCCTACCCCCCCATTTGTGGGTACCCCGAGTCCAACGGTACCACCCTTAAGTCTCTATGACTTAGGGTTCCAGCGTTATGAGCATTTGAATTTCCCCCATATAAGTGAGTTGGGAGAGTGAAAATTTTCCAAAGTGTGAGAGGCCAAAAGTGTTCCCCCAGAAAGTGTTTAGGAGCACGTTTCAGAGCCTAAGGAGTTGTTTGGACCCCCCTTTTTGTGGTACTTTTTGTCAAACTGAAGTTGGTGTTTAGGGTTGCTCAGAGTGTACAGGGCCTAAGTGTGAGAGGCCAAAAGTGTTCCCCCAGAAAGTGTTTAGGAGCACGTTTCAGAGCCTAAGGAGTGGTTTGGACCCCCCTTTTTGTGGTACTTTTTGTCAAACTGAAGTTGGTGTTTAGGGTTGCTAAGAGTGTACAGGGCCTAAGTGTGAGAGGCCAAAAGTGTTCCCCCAGAAAGTGTTTAGGAGCACGTTTCAGAGCCTAAGGAGTGGTTTGGACCCCCCTTTTTGTGGTACTTTTTGTCAAACTGAAGTTGGTGTTTAAGGTTGCTAAGAGTGTACAGGGCCTAAGTGTGAGAGGCCAAAAGTGTTCCCCCAGAAAGTGTTTAGGAGCACGTTTCAGAGCCTAAGGAGTGGTTTGGACCCCCCTTTTTGTGGTACTTTTTGTCAAACTGAAGTTGGTGTTTAGGGTTGTTGAGTGTACAGGGCCTAAGTGTGAGAGGCCAAAAGTGTTCCCCCAGAAAGTGTTTAGGAGCACGTTTCAGAGCCTAAGGAGTGGTTTGGACCCCCCTTTTTGTGGTACTTTTTGTCAAACTGAAGTTGGTGTTTAGGGTTGTTGAGTGTACAGGGCTTGGAGTTTTAACCATTTTGAGGCCGTTCTGAAAAATGACTTTTTTTGGCCGATTTTGATAGCTTACTATACTATGACCATTTACACGACATTTTGAGACCAAAAAAAATTTTGACATTTTTTGGCCGATTTTGACGCCTTACTATACTATGACCATTTTTATGACATTTTGAGGCCAAAAAAAATTTTGACATTTTTTGGCCGATTTTGACGCCTTACTATACTATGACCATTTTTATGACATTTTGAGGCCAAAAAAAAATTTGACTTTTTTTGGCCGATTTTGATGCCTTACTATACTATGACCATTTTTATGACATTTTGAGGCCAAAAAAAAATTTGACTTTTTTTGGCCGATTTTGACGCCTTACTATACTATGACCATTTTTATGACATTTTGAGGATGTGACATTTTTCACCGATCCTCAGGGGACCAAGATAGAGACATGAGACCTTGTCCTACCCCCCCATTTGTGGGTACCCCGAGTCCAACGGTACCACCCTTAAGTCTCTATGACTTAGGGTTCCAGCGTTATGAGCATTTGAATTTCCCCCATATAAGTGAGTTGGGAGAGTGAAAATTTTCCAAAGTGTGAGAGGCCAAAAGTGTTCCCCCAGAAAGTGTTTAGGAGCACGTTTCAGAGCCCAAGGAGTGGTTTGGACCCCCCTTTTTGTGGTACTTTTTGTCAAACTGAAGTTGGTGTTTAGGGTTGCTCAGAGTGTACAGGGCCTAAGTGTGAGAGGCCAAAAGTGTTCCCCCAGAAAGTGTTTAGGAGCACGTTTCAGAGCCTAAGGAGTGGTTTGGACCCCCCTTTTTGTGGTACTTTTTGTCAAACTGAAGTTGGTGTTTAGGGTTGTTGAGTGTACAGGGCTTGGAGTTTTAACCATTTTGAGGCCGTTCTGAAAAATGACTTTTTTTGGCCGATTTTGATAGCTTACTATACTATGACCATTTACACGACATTTTGAGACCAAAAAAAATTTTGACATTTTTTGGCCGATTTTGACGCCTTACTATACTATGACCATTTTTATGACATTTTGAGGCCAAAAAAAATTTTGACATTTTTTGGCCGATTTTGACGCCTTACTATACTATGACCATTTTTATGACATTTTGAGGCCAAAAAAATTTTTGACATTTTTTGGCCGATTTTGACGCCTTACTATACTATGACCATTTTTATGACATTTTGAGGCCAAAAAAAAATTTGACTTTTTTTGGCCGATTTTGACGCCTTACTATACTATGACCATTTTTATGACATTTTGAGGCCAAAAAAAAATGTGACTTTTTTTGGCCGATTTTGACGCCTTACTATACTATGACCATTTTTATGACATTTTGAGGATGTGACATTTTTCACCGATCCTCAGGGGACCAAGATAGAGACATGAGACCTTGTCCTACCCCCCCATTTGTGGGTACCCCGAGTCCAACGGTACCACCCTTAAGTCTCTATGACTTAGGGTTCCAGCGTTATGAGCATTTGAATTTCCCCCATATAAGTGAGTTGGGAGAGTGAAAATTTTCCAAAGTGTGAGAGGCCAAAAGTGTTCCCCCAGAAAGTGTTTAGGAGCACGTTTCAGAGCCTAAGGAGTTGTTTGGACCCCCCTTTTTGTGGTACTTTTTGTCAAACTGAAGTTGGTGTTTAGGGTTGCTCAGAGTGTACAGGGCCTAAGTGTGAGAGGCCAAAAGTGTTCCCCCAGAAAGTGTTTAGGAGCACGTTTCAGAGCCTAAGGAGTGGTTTGGACCCCCCTTTTTGTGGTACTTTTTGTCAAACTGAAGTTGGTGTTTAGGGTTGCTAAGAGTGTACAGGGCCTAAGTGTGAGAGGCCAAAAGTGTTCCCCCAGAAAGTGTTTAGGAGCACGTTTCAGAGCCTAAGGAGTGGTTTGGACCCCCCTTTTTGTGGTACTTTTTGTCAAACTGAAGTTGGTGTTTAGGGTTGTTGAGTGTACAGGGCTTGGAGTTTTAACCATTTTGAGGCCGTTCTGAAAAATGACTTTTTTTGGCCGATTTTGATAGCTTACTATACTATGACTATTTACACGACATTTTGAGACCAAAAAAAATTTTGACATTTTTTGGCCGATTTTGACGCCTTACTATACTATGACCATTTTTATGACATTTTGAGGCCAAAAAAAAATTTGACTTTTTTTGGCCGATTTAGACGCCTTACTATACTATGACCATTTTTATGACATTTTGAGGCCAAAAAAAATTTTGACATTTTTTGGCCGATTTTGACGCCTTACTATACTATGACCATTTTTATGACATTTTGAGGCCAAAAAAATTTTTGACATTTTTTGGCCGATTTTGACGCCTTACTATACTATGACCATTTTTATGACATTTTGAGGCCAAAAAAAAATTTGACTTTTTTTGGCCGATTTTGACGCCTTACTATACTATGACCATTTTTATGACATTTTGAGGCCAAAAAAAAATGTGACTTTTTTTGGCCGATTTTGACGCCTTACTATACTATGACCATTTTTATGACATTTTGAGGATGTGACATTTTTCACCGATCCTCAGGGGACCAAGATAGAGACATGAGACCTTGTCCTACCCCCCCATTTGTGGGTACCCCGAGTCCAACGGTACCACCCTTAAGTCTCTATGACTTAGGGTTCCAGCGTTATGAGCATTTGAATTTCCCCCATATAAGTGAGTTGGGAGAGTGAAAATTTTCCAAAGTGTGAGAGGCCAAAAGTGTTCCCCCAGAAAGTGTTTAGGAGCACGTTTCAGAGCCTAAGGAGTGGTTTGGACCCCCCTTTTTGTGGTACTTTTTGTCAAACTGAAGTTGGTGTTTAGGGTTGCTAAGAGTGTACAGGGCCTAAGTGTGAAAGGCCAAAAGTGTTCCCCCAGAAAGTGTTTAGGAGCACGTTTCAGAGCCTAAGGAGTGGTTTGGACCCCCCTTTTTGTGGTACTTTTTGTCAAACTGAAGTTGGTGTTTAGGGTTGCTAAGAGTGTACAGGGCCTAAGTGTGAGAGGCCAAAAGTGTTCCCCCAAAAAGTGTTTAGGAGCACGTTTCAGAGCCTAAGGAGTGGTTTGGACCCCCCTTTTTGTGGTACTTTTTGTCAAACTGAAGTTGGTGTTTAGGGTTGCTAAGAGTGTACAGGGCCTAAGTGTGAGAGGCCAAAAGTGTTCCCCCAGAAAGTGTTTAGGAGCACATTTCAGAGCCTAAGGAGTGGTTTGGACCCCCCTTTTTGTGGTACTTTTTGTCAAACTGAAGTTGGTGTTGAGGGTTGTTGAGTGTACAGGGCTTGGAGTTTTAACCATTTTGAGGCCGTTCTGAAAAATGACTTTTTTTGGCCGATTTTGATAGCTTACTATACTATGACTATTTACACGACATTTTGAGACCAAAAAAATTTTTGACATTTTTTGGCCGATTTTGACGCCTTACTATACTATGACCATTTTTATGACATTTTGAGGCCAAAAAAAATTTTGACTTTTTTTGGCCGATTTTGACGCCTTACTATACTATGACCATTTTTATGACATTTTGAGGCCAAAAAAAATTTTGACATTTTTTGGCCGATTTTGACGCCTTACTATACTATGACCATTTTTATGACATTTTGAGGCCAAAAAAAAATTTGACTTTTTTTGGCCGATTTTGACGCCTTACTATACTATGACCATTTTTATGACATTTTGAGGCCAAAAAAAATTTTGACTTTTTTTGGCCGATTTAGACGCCTTACTATACTATGACCATTTTTATGACATTTTGAGGATGTGACATTTTTCACCGATCCTCAGGGGACCAAGATAGAGACATGAGACCTTGTCCTACCCCCCCATTTGTGGGTACGTTTCAGAGCCTAAGGAGTGGTTTGGACCCCCCTTTTTGTGGTACTTTTTGTCAAACTGAAGTTGGTGTTTAGGGTTGTTGAGTGTACAGGGCTTGGAGTTTTAACCATTTTGAGGCCGTTCTGAAAAATGACTTTTTTTGGCCGATTTTGATAGCTTACTATACTATGACCATTTACACGACATTTTGAGACCAAAAAAAATTTTGACATTTTTTGGCCGATTTTGACGCCTTACTATACTATGACCATTTTTATGACATTTTGAGGCCAAAAAAAAATTTTGACTTTTTTTTGGTCGATTTTGACGCCTTACTATACTATGACCATTTTTATGACATTTTGAGGCCAAAAAAAATTTTGACTTTTTTTGGCCGATTTTGACGCCTTACTATACTATGACCATTTTCATGACATTTTGAGGCCAAAAAAAATTTTGACATTTTTTGGCCGATTTTGACGCCTTACTATACTATGACCATTTTTATGACATTTTGAGGCCAAAAAAATTTTTGACATTTTTTGGCCGATTTTGACGCCTTACTATACTATGACCATTTTTACGACATTTTGAGGCCAAAAAAAAATTTGACTTTTTTTGGCCGATTTTGACGCCTTACTATACTATGACCATTTTTATGACATTTTGAGGCCAAAAAAAAATTTGACTTTTTTTGGCCGATTTTGACGCCTTACTATACTATGACCATTTTTATGACATTTTGAGGATGTGACATTTTTCACCGATCCTCAGGGGACCAAGATAGAGACATGAGACCTTGTCCTACCCCCCCATTTGTGGGTACCCCGAGTCCAACGGTAACACCCTTAAGTCTCTATGACTTAGGGTTCCAGCGTTATGAGCAGAGGTGTGGACTCGAGTCACATGACTTGGACTCGAGTCAGACTCGAGTCATGAATTTGATGACTTTAGACTCGACTTGACAAAATGTAAAGAGACTTGCAACTCGACTTGGACTTTAACATCAATGACTTGTGACTTCACTTGGACTTGAGCCTTTTGACTCGACAAGACTTGCTACTTTCCTCAAAAACCCAAAGATTAAAAAGGATGTTATTTAAGGAACGCTCTGTATCTTTCTTTGTATGTGTGCGTCTGTGTGTGTGCTGTCGGCACAACATCCAATCAAATTAGATCAACGTTGTTTTGATCCGACAGCATCCATCCAATCAAATTGCAGGACAACCAATGAAGACGGACTGTCAAACAGCGCGCTAGCTGGAAAAAATGATACCAAAGATAGTTTCGTTCGGGTATAAAAACTACGAGGTGGTCAATAAAAAACGAATTGCAGTATGCAAAACATGTGGCTCGAAGATTACAGATGGAGACGCAACAACTTCGAACTTCGTTCGACATCTAAAGTTGCACAAAGAAAGGTAAGTTCTGAATGAAAGCTTACATTTATTGGCTAAGTAGCTTTTTCTTTGCTGTGTAGCTAAATCATTGCAAACACGGTAATTTGTTGCGTCTACTGCGAGTTCACTCCCTTATTCATACCTTTGTTAAGTATTTTTTTAACAGGGCTATGGTTGAGGTACTTATACATAACATTAGTCAAGGTATCACACAGTAGACGGCGGTTAGCAGCAACGCATATTTTAGCCACCTACAAAGAGGCAAACCTAATAAAATCAAGGTCACTTTAAATGTGCGCTATATTAAGAATATGTGTACCGTTTTAGCTTGCTGTCAGATGGATTTTTCCGACAGGAAAACAAAGTTATACTGCTCGTTGTTCTTACTCTCCAGCAGTCCATTGACGAAAAAACAAGTTAGCTTGCACACGTGAGTTGCTGGTCTACGTGCTGCAACGTAACACACTGAGATACAAAATATATTATCACACAATGTTAAGATTGATATTAATAATATGAGTAATTAAGAGTAGTTTCAATACAGTTCATGTGTGGCTATAAGGGATGTTCTGACATCTGTTTAATATGCTTTCCTCTTACATAATATATTATTGCTGTGTGGTTAAAAGGACTCGAAAGGACTTGAAACTCAAAGTGTAGGACTTTGGACTTGACTTGAGACTTGTCAATCTTGACTTTGGACTTGACTCGGGACTTGCCTGTCTTGACTTGGGACTTGACTCGGGACTTGAGGGCCAAGACTTGAGACTTACTTGGGACTTGCAAAACAATGACTTGGTCCCACCTCTGGTTATGAGCATTTGAATTTCCCCCATATAAGTGAGTTGGGAGAGTGAAAATTTTCCAAAGTGTGAGAGGCCAAAAGTGTTCCCCCAGAAAGTGTTTAGGAGCACGTTTCAGAGCCTAAGGAGTGGTTTGGACCCCCCTTTTTGTGGTACTTTTTGTCAAACTGAAGTTGGTGTTTAGGGTTGCTAAGAGTGTACAGGGCCTAAGTGTGAGAGGCCAAAAGTGTTCCCCCAGAAAGTGTTTAGGAGCACGTTTCAGAGCCTAAGGAGTGGTTTGGACCCCCCTTTTTGTGGTACTTTTTGTCAAACTGAAGTTGGTGTTTAGGGTTGCTAAGAGTGTACAGGGCCTAAGTGTGAGAGGCCAAAAGTGTTCCCCCAGAAAGTGTTTAGGAGCACGTTTCAGAGCCTAAGGAGTGGTTTGGACCCCCCTTTTTGTGGTACTTTTTGTCAAACTGAAGTTGGTGTTTAGGGTTGTTGAGTGTACAGGGCTTGGAGTTTTAACCATTTTGAGGCCGTTCTGAAAAATGACTTTTTTTGGCCGATTTTGATAGCTTACTATACTATGACCATTTACACGACATTTTGAGACCAAAAAAAATTTTGACATTTTTTGGCCGATTTTGACGCCTTACTATACTATGACCATTTTTATGACATTTTGAGGCCAAAAAAAATTTTGACTTTTTTTGGCCGATTTAGACGCCTTACTATACTATGACCATTTTTATGACATTTTGAGGCCAAAAAAAATTTTGACATTTTTTGGCCGATTTTGACGCCTTACTATACTATGACCATTTTTATGACATTTTGAGGCCAAAAAAAAATTTGACTTTTTTTGGCCGATTTTGACGCCTTACTATACTATGACCATTTCTATGACATTTTTTGGCCGATTTTGACGCCTTACTATACTATGACCATTTTTATGACATTTTGAGGCCAAAAAAAAAATGTGACTTTTTTTGGCCGATTTTGACGCCTTACTATACTATGACCATTTCTATGACATTTTGAGGCCAAAAAAAAATTTGACTTTTTTTGGCCGATTTTGACGCCTTACTATACTATGACCATTTTTATGACATTTTGAGGATGTGACATTTTTCACCGATCCTCAGGGGACCAAGATAGAGACATGAGACCTTGTCCTACCCCCCCATTTGTGGGTACCCCGAGTCCAACGGTACCACCCTTAAGTCTCTATGACTTAGGGTTCCAGCGTTATTAGCATTTGAATTTCCCCCATATAAGTGAGTTGGGAGAGTGAAAATTTTCCAAAGTGTGAGAGGCCAAAAGTGTTCCCCCAGAAAGTGTTTAGGAGCACGTTTCAGAGCCTAAGGAGTGGTTTGGACCCCCCTTTTTGTGGTACTTTTTGTCAAACTGAAGTTGGTGTTTAGGGTTGCTAAGAGTGTACAGGGCCTAAGTGTGAGAGGCCAAAAGTGTTCCCCCAAAAAGTGTTTAGGAGCACGTTTCAGAGCCTAAGGAGTGGTTTGGACCCCCCTTTTTGTGGTACTTTTTGTCAAACTGAAGTTGGTGTTTAGGGTTGCTAAGAGTGTACAGGGCCTAAGTGTGAGAGGCCAAAAGTGTTCCCCCAGAAAGTGTTTAGGAGCACATTTCAGAGCCTAAGGAGTGGTTTGGACCCCCCTTTTTGTGGTACTTTTTGTCAAACTGAAGTTGGTGTTGAGGGTTGTTGAGTGTACAGGGCTTGGAGTTTTAACCATTTTGAGGCCGTTCTGAAAAATGACTTTTTTTGGCCGATTTTGATAGCTTACTATACTATGACTATTTACACGACATTTTGAGACCAAAAAAATTTTTGACATTTTTTGGCCGATTTTGACGCCTTACTATACTATGACCATTTTTATGACATTTTGAGGCCAAAAAAAATTTTGACTTTTTTTGGCCGATTTTGACGCCTTACTATACTATGACCATTTTTATGACATTTTGAGGCCAAAAAAAATTTTGACATTTTTTGGCCGATTTTGACGCCTTACTATACTATGACCATTTTTATGACATTTTGAGGCCAAAAAAAAATTTGACTTTTTTTGGCCGATTTTGACGCCTTACTATACTATGACCATTTTTATGACATTTTGAGGCCAAAAAAAATTTTGACTTTTTTTGGCCGATTTAGACGCCTTACTATACTATGACCATTTTTATGACATTTTGAGGCCAAAAAAAATTTTGACATTTTTTGGCCGATTTTGACGCCTTACTATACTATGACCATTTTTATGACATTTTGAGGCCAAAAAAAAATTTGACTTTTTTTGGCCGATTTTGACGCCTTACTATACTATGACCATTTTTATGACATTTTGAGGCCAAAAAAAAATTTGACTTTTTTTGGCCGATTTTGACGCCTTACTATACTATGACCATTTTTATGACATTTTGAGGCCAAAAAAAAATTTGACTTTTTTTGGCCGATTTTGACGCCTTACTATACTATGACCATTTTTATGACATTTTGAGGATGTGACATTTTTCACCGATCCTCAGGGGACCAAGATAGAGACATGAGACCTTGTCCTACCCCCCCATTTGTGGGTACCCCGAGTCCAACGGTAACACCCTTAAGTCTCTATGACTTAGGGTTCCAGCGTTATGAGCATTTGAATTTCCCCCATATAAGTGAGTTGGGAGAGTGAAAATTTTCCAAAGTGTGAGAGGCCAAAAGTGTTCCCCCAGAAAGTGTTTAGGAGCACGTTTCAGAGCCTAAGGAGTTGTTTGGACCCCCCTTTTTGTGGTACTTTTTGTCAAACTGAAGTTGGTGTTTAGGGTTGCTCAGAGTGTACAGGGCCTAAGTGTGAGAGGCCAAAAGTGTTCCCCCAGAAAGTGTTTAGGAGCACGTTTCAGAGCCTAAGGAGTGGTTTGGACCCCCCTTTTTGTGGTACTTTTTGTCAAACTGAAGTTGGTGTTTAGGGTTGCTAAGAGTGTACAGGGCCTAAGTGTGAGAGGCCAAAAGTGTTCCCCCAGAAAGTGTTTAGGAGCACGTTTCAGAGCCTAAGGAGTGGTTTGGACCCCCCTTTTTGTGGTACTTTTTGTCAAACTGAAGTTGGTGTTTAGGGTTGCTAAGAGTGTACAGGGCCTAAGTGTGAGAGGCCAAAAGTGTTCCCCCAGAAAGTGTTTAGGAGCACGTTTCAGAGCCTAAGGAGTGGTTTGGATCCCCCTTTTTGTGGTACTTTTTGTCAAACTGAAGTTGGTGTTTAGGGTTGTTGAGTGTACAGGGCTTGGAGTTTTAACCATTTTGAGGCCGTTCTGAAAAATGACTTTTTTTGGCCGATTTTGATAGCTTACTATACTATGACCATTTACACGACATTTTGAGACCAAAAAAAATTTTGACATTTTTTGGCCGATTTTGACGCCTTACTATACTATGACCATTTTTATGACATTTTGAGGCCAAAAAAAATTTTGACTTTTTTTGGCCGATTTAGACGCCTTACTATACTATGACCATTTTTATGACATTTTGAGGCCAAAAAAAATTTTGACATTTTTTGGCCGATTTTGACGCCTTACTATACTATGACCATTTTTATGACATTTTGAGGCCAAAAAAATTTTTGACATTTTTTGGCCGATTTTGACGCCTTACTATACTATGACCATTTTTATGACATTTTGAGGCCAAAAAAAAATTTGACTTTTTTTGGCCGATTTTGACGCCTTACTATACTATGACCATTTTTATGACATTTTGAGGCCAAAAAAAAATTTGACTTTTTTTGGCCGATTTTGACGCCTTACTATACTATGACCATTTTTATGACATTTTGAGGATGTGACATTTTTCACCGATCCTCAGGGGACCAAGATAGAGACATGAGACCTTGTCCTACCCCCCCATTTGTGGGTACCCCGAGTCCAACGGTACCACCCTTAAGTCTCTATGACTTAGGGTTCCAGCGTTATGAGCATTTGAATTTCCCCCATATAAGTGAGTTGGGAGAGTGAAAATTTTCCAAAGTGTGAGAGGCCAAAAGTGTTCCCCCAGAAAGTGTTTAGGAGCACGTTTCAGAGCCTAAGGAGTTGTTTGGACCCCCCTTTTTGTGGTACTTTTTGTCAAACTGAAGTTGGTGTTTAGGGTTGCTCAGAGTGTACAGGGCCTAAGTGTGAGATGCCAAAAGTGTTCCCCCAGAAAGTGTTTAGGAGCACGTTTCAGAGCCTAAGGAGTGGTTTGGACCCCCCTTTTTGTGGTACTTTTTGTCAAACTGAAGTTGGTGTTTTGGGTTGTTGAGTGTACAGGGCCTAAGTGTGAGAGGCCAAAAGTGTTCCCCCAGAAAGTGTTTAGGAGCACGTTTCAGAGCCTAAGGAGTGGTTTGGACCCCCCTTTTTGTGGTACTTTTTGTCAAACTGAAGTTGGTGTTTAGGGTTGTTGAGTGTACAGGGCCTAAGTGTGAGAGGCCAAAAGTGTTCCCCCAGAAAGTGTTTAGGAGCACGTTTCAGAGCCTAAGGAGTGGTTTGGACCCCCCTTTTTGTGGTACTTTTTGTCAAACTGAAGTTGGTGTTTAGGGTTGTTGAGTGTACAGGGCCTGTGAGAGGCCAAAAGTGTTCCCCCAGAAAGTGTTTAGGAGCACGTTTCAGAGCCTAAGGAGTGGTTTGGACCCCCCTTTTTGTGGTACTTTTTGTCAAACTGAAGTTGGTGTTTAGGGTTGTTGAGTGTACAGGGCCTAAGTGTGAGAGGCCAAAAGTGTTCCCCCAGAAAGTGTTTAGGAGCACGTTTCAGAGCCTAAGGAGTGGTTTGGACCCCCCTTTTTGTGGTACTTTTTGTCAAACTGAAGTTGGTGTTTAGGGTTGTTGAGTGTACAGGGCTTGGAGTTTTAACCATTTTGAGGCCGTTCTGAAAAATGACTTTTTTTGGCCGATTTTGATAGCTTACTATACTATGACCATTTACACGACATTTTGAGACCAAAAAAAATTTTGACATTTTTTGGCCGATTTTGACGCCTTACTATACTATGACCATTTTTATGACATTTTGAGGCCAAAAAAAAATTTGACTTTTTTTGGCCGATTTAGACGCCTTACTATACTATGACCATTTTTATGACATTTTGAGGCCAAAAAAAATTTTGACATTTTTTGGCCGATTTTGACGCCTTACTATACTATGACCATTTTTATGACATTTTGAGGCCAAAAAAATTTTTGACATTTTTTGGCCGATTTTGACGCCTTACTATACTATGACCATTTTTATGACATTTTGAGGCCAAAAAAAAATTTGACTTTTTTTGGCCGATTTTGACGCCTTACTATACTATGACCATTTTTATGACATTTTGAGGCCAAAAAAAAATTTGACTTTTTTTGGCCGATTTTGACGCCTTACTATACTATGACCATTTTTATGACATTTTGAGGATGTGACATTTTTCACCGATCCTCAGGGGACCAAGATAGAGACATGAGACCTTGTCCTACCCCCCCATTTGTGGGTACCCCGAGTCCAACGGTACCACCCTTAAGTCTCTATGACTTAGGGTTCCAGCGTTATTAGCATTTGAATTTCCCCCATATAAGTGAGTTGGGAGAGTGAAAATTTTCCAAAGTGTGAGAGGCCAAAAGTGTTCCCCCAGAAAGTGTTTAGGAGCACGTTTCAGAGCCTAAGGAGTGGTTTGGACCCCCCTTTTTGTGGTACTTTTTGTCAAACTGAAGTTGGTGTTTAGGGTTGCTCAGAGTGTACAGGGCCTAAGTGTGAGAGGCCAAAAGTGTTCCCCCAGAAAGTGTTTAGGAGCACGTTTCAGAGCCTAAGGAGTGGTTTGGACCCCCCTTTTTGTGGTACTTTTTGTCAAACTGAAGTTGGTGTTTAGGGTTGTTGAGTGTACAGGGCTTGGAGTTTTAACCATTTTGAGGCCGTTCTGAAAAATGACTTTTTTTGGCCGATTTTGATAGCTTACTATACTATGACCATTTACACGACATTTTGAGACCAAAAAAAATTTTGACATTTTTTGGCCGATTTTGACGCCTTACTATACTATGACCATTTTTATGACATTTTGAGGCCAAAAAAAAATTTGACTTTTTTTGGCCGATTTAGACGCCTTACTATACTATGACCATTTTTATGACATTTTGAGGCCAAAAAAAATTTTGACATTTTTTGGCCGATTTTGACGCCTTACTATACTATGACCATTTTTATGACATTTTGAGGCCAAAAAAATTTTTGACATTTTTTGGCCGATTTTGACGCCTTACTATACTATGACCATTTTTATGACATTTTGAGGCCAAAAAAAAATTTGACTTTTTTTGGCCGATTTTGACGCCTTACTATACTATGACCATTTTTATGACATTTTGAGGCCAAAAAAAAATTTGACTTTTTTTGGCCGATTTCGACGCCTTACTATACTATGACCATTTTTATGACATTTTGAGGATGTGACATTTTTCACCGATCCTCAGGGGACCAAGATAGAGACATGAGACCTTGTCCTACCCCCCCATTTGTGGGTACCCCGAGTCCAACGGTACCACCCTTAAGTCTCTATGACTTAGGGTTCCAGCGTTATTAGCATTTGAATTTCCCCCATATAAGTGAGTTGGGAGAGTGAAAATTTTCCAAAGTGTGAGAGGCCAAAAGTGTTCCCCCAGAAAGTGTTTAGGAGCACGTTTCAGAGCCTAAGGAGTGGTTTGGACCCCCCTTTTTGTGGTACTTTTTGTCAAACTGAAGTTGGTGTTTAGGGTTGCTCAGAGTGTACAGGGCCTAAGTGTGAGAGGCCAAAAGTGTTCCCCCAGAAAGTGTTTAGGAGCACGTTTCAGAGCCTAAGGAGTGGTTTGGACCCCCCTTTTTGTGGTACTTTTTGTCAAACTGAAGTTGGTGTTTAGGGTTGTTGAGTGTACAGGGCCTAAGTGTGAGAGGCCAAAAGTGTTCCCCCAGAAAGTGTTTAGGAGCACGTTTCAGAGCCTAAGGAGCGGTTTGGACCCCCCTTTTTGTGGTACTTTTTGTCAAACTGAAGTTGGTGTTGAGGGTTGTTGAGTGTACAGGGCTTGGAGTTTTAACCATTTTGAGGCCGTTCTGAAAAATGACTTTTTTTGGCCGATTTTGATAGCTTACTATACTATGACTATTTACACGACATTTTGAGACCAAAAAAATTTTTGACATTTTTTGGCCGATTTTGACGCCTTACTATACTATGACCATTTTTATGACATTTTGAGGCCAAAAAAAAATGTGACTTTTTTTGGCCGATTTAGACGCCTTACTATACTATGACCATTTTTATGACATTTTGAGGCCAAAAAAAATTTTGACTTTTTTTGGCCGATTTTGACGCCTTACTATACTATGACCATTTCTATGACATTTTGAGGCCAAAAAAAAATTTGACTTTTTTTGGCCGATTTTGACGCCTTACTATACTATGACCATTTTTATGACATTTTGAGGATGTGACATTTTTCACCGATCCTCAGGGGACCAAGATAGAGACATGAGACCTTGTCCTACCCCCCCATTTGTGGGTACCCCGAGTCCAACGGTACCACCCTTAAGTCTCTATGACTTAGGGTTCCAGCGTTATTAGCATTTGAATTTCCCCCATATAAGTGAGTTGGGAGAGTGAAAATTTTCCAAAGTGTGAGAGGCCAAAAGTGTTCCCCCAGAAAGTGTTTAGGAGCACGTTTCAGAGCCTAAGGAGTGGTTTGGACCCCCCTTTTTGTGGTACTTTTTGTCAAACTGAAGTTGGTGTTTAGGGTTGCTAAGAGTGTACAGGGCCTAAGTGTGAGAGGCCAAAAGTGTTCCCCCAAAAAGTGTTTAGGAGCACGTTTCAGAGCCTAAGGAGTGGTTTGGACCCCCCTTTTTGTGGTACTTTTTGTCAAACTGAAGTTGGTGTTTAGGGTTGCTAAGAGTGTACAGGGCCTAAGTGTGAGAGGCCAAAAGTGTTCCCCCAGAAAGTGTTTAGGAGCACATTTCAGAGCCTAAGGAGTGGTTTGGACCCCCCTTTTTGTGGTACTTTTTGTCAAACTGAAGTTGGTGTTGAGGGTTGTTGAGTGTACAGGGCTTGGAGTTTTAACCATTTTGAGGCCGTTCTGAAAAATGACTTTTTTTGGCCGATTTTGATAGCTTACTATACTATGACTATTTACACGACATTTTGAGACCAAAAAAATTTTTGACATTTTTTGGCCGATTTTGACGCCTTACTATACTATGACCATTTTTATGACATTTTGAGGCCAAAAAAATTTTTGACTTTTTTTGGCCGATTTTGACGCCTTACTATACTATGACCATTTTTATGACATTTTGAGGCCAAAAAAAATTTTGACATTTTTTGGCCGATTTTGACGCCTTACTATACTATGACCATTTTTATGACATTTTGAGGCCAAAAAAAAATTTGACTTTTTTTGGCCGATTTTGACGCCTTACTATACTATGACCATTTTTATGACATTTTGAGGCCAAAAAAAATTTTGACTTTTTTTGGCCGATTTAGACGCCTTACTATACTATGACCATTTTTATGACATTTTGAGGCCAAAAAAAATTTTGACATTTTTTGGCCGATTTTGACGCCTTACTATACTATGACCATTTTTATGACATTTTGAGGCCAAAAAAAAATTTGACTTTTTTTGGCCGATTTTGACGCCTTACTATACTATGACCATTTTTATGACATTTTGAGGCCAAAAAAAAATGTGACTTTTTTTGGCCGATTTTGACGCCTTACTATACTATGACCATTTTTATGACATTTTGAGGCCAAAAAAAAATTTGACTTTTTTTGGCCGATTTTGACGCCTTACTATACTATGACCATTTTTATGACATTTTGAGGCCAAAAAAAATTTGACTTTTTTTGGCCAATTTTAACGCCTTACTATACTATGACCATTTTTATGACATTTTGAGGATGTGACATTTTTCACCGATCCTCAGGGGACCAAGATAGAGACATGAGACCTTGTCCTACCCCCCCATTTGTGGGTACGTTTCAGAGCCTAAGGAGTGGTTTGGACCCCCCTTTTTGTGGTACTTTTTGTCAAACTGAAGTTGGTGTTTAGGGTTATTGAGTGTACAGGGCTTGGAGTTTTAACCATTTTGAGGCCGTTCTGAAAAATGACTTTTTTTGGCCGATTTTGATCGCTTACTATACTATGACCATTTACACGACATTTTGAGACCAAAAAAAATTTTGACATTTTTTGGCCGATTTTGACGCCTTACTATACTATGACCATTTTTATGACATTTTGAGGCCAAAAAAAAATTTTGACTTTTTTTTTGTCGATTTTGACGCCTTACTATACTATGACCATTTTTATGACATTTTGAGGCCAAAAAAAATTTTGACTTTTTTTGGCCGATTTTGACGCCTTACTATACTATGACCATTTTCATGACATTTTGAGGCCAAAAAAAATTTTGACATTTTTTGGCCGATTTTGACGCCTTACTATACTATGACCATTTTTATGACATTTTGAGGCCAAAAAAATTTTTGACATTTTTTGGCCGATTTTGACGCCTTACTATACTATGACCATTTTTACGACATTTTGAGGCCAAAAAAAAATTTGACTTTTTTTGGCCGATTTTGACGCCTTACTATACTATGACCATTTTTATGACATTTTGAGGCCAAAAAAAAAATTTGACTTTTTTTGGCCGATTTTGACGCCTTACTATACTATGACCATTTTTATGACATTTTGAGGATGTGACATTTTTCACCGATCCTCAGGGGACCAAGATAGAGACATGAGACCTTGTCCTACCCCCCCATTTGTGGGTACCCCGAGTCCAACGGTAACACCCTTAAGTCTCTATGACTTAGGGTTCCAGCGTTATGAGCATTTGAATTTCCCCCATATAAGTGAGTTGGGAGAGTGAAAATTTTCCAAAGTGTGAGAGGCCAAAAGTGTTCCCCCAGAAAGTGTTTAGGAGCACGTTTCAGAGCCTAAGGAGTTGTTTGGACCCCCCTTTTTGTGGTACTTTTTGTCAAACTGAAGTTGGTGTTTAGGGTTGCTCAGAGTGTACAGGGCCTAAGTGTGAGAGGCCAAAAGTGTTCCCCCAGAAAGTGTTTAGGAGCACGTTTCAGAGCCTAAGGAGTGGGTTGGACCCCCCTTTTTGTGGTACTTTTTGTCAAACTGAAGTTGGTGTTTAGGGTTGCTAAGAGTGTACAGGGCCTAAGTGTGAGAGGCCAAAAGTGTTCCCCCAGAAAGTGTTTAGGAGCACGTTTCAGAGCCTAAGGAGTGGTTTGGACCCCCCTTTTTGTGGTACTTTTTGTCAAACTGAAGTTGGTGTTTAGGGTTGCTAAGAGTGTACAGGGCCTAAGTGTGAGAGGCCAAAAGTGTTCCCCCAGAAAGTGTTTAGGAGCACGTTTCAGAGCCTAAGGAGTGGTTTGGACCCCCCTTTTTGTGGTACTTTTTGTCAAACTGAAGTTGGTGTTTAGGGTTGTTGAGTGTACAGGGCTTGGAGTTTTAACCATTTTGAGGCCGTTCTGAAAAATGACTTTTTTTGGCCGATTTTGATAGCTTACTATACTATGACCATTTACACGACATTTTGAGACCAAAAAAAATTTTGACATTTTTTGGCCGATTTTGACGCCTTACTATACTATGACCATTTTTATGACATTTTGAGGCCAAAAAAAATTTTGACTTTTTTTGGCCGATTTAGACGCCTTACTATACTATGACCATTTTTATGACATTTTGAGGCCAAAAAAAATTTTGACATTTTTTGGCCGATTTTGACGCCTTACTATACTATGACCATTTTTATGACATTTTGAGGCCAAAAAAATTTTTGACATTTTTTGGCCGATTTTGACGCCTTACTATACTATGACCATTTTTATGACATTTTGAGGCCAAAAAAAAATTTGACTTTTTTTGGCCGATTTTGACGCCTTACTATACTATGACCATTTTTATGACATTTTGAGGCCAAAAAAAAATGTGACTTTTTTTGGCCGATTTTGACGCCTTACTATACTATGACCATTTTTATGACATTTTGAGGCCAAAAAAAAATGTGACTTTTTTTGGCCGATTTTGACGCCTTACTATACTATGACCATTTTTATGACATTTTGAGGCCAAAAAAAATTTGACTTTTTTTGGCCAATTTTAACGCCTTACTATACTATGACCATTTTTATGACATTTTGAGGATGTGACATTTTTCACCGATCCTCAGGGGACCAAGATAGAGACATGAGACCTTGTCCTACCCCCCCATTTGTGGGTACGTTTCAGAGCCTAAGGAGTGGTTTGGACCCCCCTTTTTGTGGTACTTTTTGTCAAACTGAAGTTGGTGTTTAGGGTTGTTGAGTGTACAGGGCTTGGAGTTTTAACCATTTTGAGGCCGTTCTGAAAAATGACTTTTTTTGGCCGATTTTGATCGCTTACTATACTATGACCATTTACACGACATTTTGAGGCCAAAAAAAAATTTGACTTTTTTTGGCCGATTTTGACGCCTTACTATACTATGACCATTTTTATGACATTTTGAGGATGTGACATTTTTCACCGATCCTCAGGGGACCAAGATAGAGACATGAGACCTTGTCCTACCCCCCCATTTGTGGGTACCCCGAGTCCAACGGTACCACCCTTAAGTCTCTATGACTTAGGGTTCCAGTGTTATTAGCATTTGAATTTCCCCCATATAAGTGAGTTGGGAGAGTGAAAATTTTCCAAAGTGTGAGAGGCCAAAAGTGTTCCCCCAGAAAGTGTTTAGGAGCACGTTTCAGAGCCTAAGGAGTGGTTTGGACCCCCCTTTTTGTGGTACTTTTTGTCAAACTGAAGTTGGTGTTTAGGGTTGTTGAGTGTACAATGCCTAAGTGTGAGAGGCCAAAAGTGTTCCCCCAGAAAGTGTTTAGGAGCACGTTTCAGAGCCTAAGGAGTGGTTTGGACCCCCCTTTTTGTGGTACTTTTTGTCAAACTGAAGTTGGTGTTTAGGGTTGTTGAGTGTACAGGGCCTAAGTGTGAGAGGCCAAAAGTGTTCCCCCAGAAAGTGTTTAGGAGCACGTTTCAGAGCCTAAGGAGTGGTTTGGACCCCCCTTTTTGTGGTACTTTTTGTCAAACTGAAGTTGGTGTTTAGGGTTGTTGAGTGTACAGGGCTTGGAGTTTTAACCATTTTGAGGCCGTTCTGAAAAATGACTTTTTTTGGCCGATTTTGATAGCTTACTATACTATGACCATTTACACGACATTTTGAGACCAAAAAAAATTTTGACATTTTTTGGCCGATTTTGACGCCTTACTATACTATGACCATTTTTATGACATTTTGAGGCCAAAAAAAATTTTGACTTTTTTTGGCCGATTTAGACGCCTTACTATACTATGACCATTTTTATGACATTTTGAGGCCAAAAAAAATTTTGACATTTTTTGGCCGATTTTGACGCCTTACTATACTATGACCATTTTTATGACATTTTGAGGCCAAAAAAATTTTTGACATTTTTTGGCCGATTTTGACGCCTTACTATACTATGACCATTTTTATGACATTTTGAGGCCAAAAAAAAATTTGACTTTTTTTGGCCGATTTTGACGCCTTACTATACTATGACCATTTTTATGACATTTTGAGGCCAAAAAAAAATTTGACTTTTTTTGGCCGATTTTGACGCCTTACTATACTATGACCATTTTTATGACATTTTGAGGATGTGACATTTTTCACCGATCCTCAGGGGACCAAGATAGAGACATGAGACCTTGTCCTACCCCCCCATTTGTGGGTACCCCGAGTCCAACGGTACCACCCTTAAGTCTCTATGACTTAGGGTTCCAGCGTTATGAGCATTTGAATTTCCCCCATATAAGTGAGTTGGGAGAGTGAAAATTTTCCAGTGTGAGAGGCCAAAAGTGTTCCCCCAGAAAGTGTTTAGGAGCACGTTTCAGAGCCCAAGGAGTGGTTTGGACCCCCCTTTTTGTGGTACTTTTTGTCAAACTGAAGTTGGTGTTTAGGGTAGCTAAGAGTGTACAGGGCCTAAGTGTGAGAGGCCAAAAGTGTTCCCCCAGAAAGTGTTTAGGAGCACGTTTCAGAGCCTAAGGAGTGGTTTGGACCCCCCTTTTTGTGGTACTTTTTGTCAAACTGAAGTTGGTGTTTAGGGTTGTTGAGTGTACAGGGCTTGGAGTTTTAACCATTTTGAGGCCGTTCTGAAAAATGACTTTTTTTGGCCGATTTTGACAGCTTACTATACTATGACCATTTACACGACATTTTGAGAACAAAAAAAAAGTTGACATTTTTTGGCCGATTTTGACGCCTTACTATACTATGACCATTTTTATGACATTTTGAGGCCCCCAAAAAATTTGACTTTTTTTGGCCAATTTTGACGCCTTACTATACTATGACCATCTTTATGACATTTTGAGGCCAAAAAAAAATTTGACTTTTTTTGGCCGATTTTGACGCCTTACTATACTATGACCGTTTTTATGACATTTTGAGGCCAAAAAAAATTTGACTTTTTTTGGCCGATTTTAACGCCTTACTATACTATGACCATTTTTATGACATTTTGAGGATGTGACATTTTTCACTGATCCTCAGGGGACCAAGATAGAGACATGAGACCTTGTCCTACCCCCCCATTTGTGGGTACCCCGAGTCCAACGGTACCACCCTTAAGTCTCTATGACTTAGGGTTCTAGAGTTATGAGCATTTGAATTTCCCCCATATAAGTGAGTTGGGAGAGTGAAAATTTTCCAAAGTGTGAGAGGCCAAAAGTGTTCCCCCAGAAAGTGTTTAGGAGCACGTTTCAGAGCCTAAGGAGTGGTTTGGACCCCCCTTTTTGTGGTACTTTTTGTCAAACTGAAGTTGGTGTTTAGGGTTGCTAAGAGTGTACAGGGCCTAAGTGTGAGAGGCCAAAAGTGTTCCCCCAGAAAGTGTTTAGGAGCACGTTTCAGAGCCTAAGGAGTGGTTTGGACCCCCCTTTTTGTGGTACTTTTTGTCAAACTGAAGTTGGTGTTTAGGGTTGCTCAGAGTGTACAGGGCCTAAGTGTGAGAGGCCAAAAGTGTTCCCCCAGAAAGTGTTTAGGAGCACGTTTCAGAGCCTAAGGAGTGGTTTGGACCCCCCTTTTTGTGGTACTTTTTGTCAAACTGAACTTGGTGTTTAGGGTTGCTCAGAGTGTACAGGGCCTAAGTGTGAGAGGCCAAAAGTGTTCCCCCAGAAAGTGTTTAGGAGCACGTTTCAGAGCCTAAGGAGTGGTTTGGACCCCCCTTTTTGTGGTACTTTTTGTCAAACTGAACTTGGTGTTTAGGGTTGCTCAGAGTGTACAGGGCCTAAGTGTGAGAGGCCAAAAGTGTTCCCCCAGAAAGTGTTTAGGAGCACGTTTCAGAGCCTAAGGAGTGGTTTGGACCCCCCTTTTTGTGGTACTTTTTGTCAAACTGAAGTTGGTGTTTAGGGTTGTTGAGTGTACAGGGCTTGGAGTTTTAACCATTTTGAGGCCGTTCTGAAAAATGACTTTTTTTGGCCGATTTTGATCGCTTACTATACTATGACCATTTACACGACATTTTGAGACCAAAAAAAATTTTGACATTTTTTGGCCGATTTTGACGCCTTACTATACAACGACCATTTTTATGACATTTTGAGGCCAAAAAAAATTTTGACTTTTTTTGGCCGATTTTGACGCCTTACTATACTATGACCATTTTTATGACATTTTGAGGCCAAAAAAAATTTTGACTTTTTTTGGCCGATTTTGACGCCTTACTATACTATGACCATTTTTATGACATTTTGAGGCCAAAAAAAAATTTGACTTTTTTTGGCCGATTTTGACGCCTTACTATACTATGACCATTTTTATGACATTTTGAGGCCAAAAAAAAATTTGACTTTTTTTGGCCGATTTTGACGCCTTACTATACTATGACCATTTTTATGACATTTTGAGGCCAAAAAAAAATTTGACTTTTTTTGGCCGATTTTGACGCCTTACTATACTATGACCATTTTTATGACATTTTGAGGCCAAAAAAAATTTGACTTTTTTTGGCCAATTTTAACGCCTTACTATACTATGACCATTTTTATGACATTTTGAGGATGTGACATTTTTCACCGATCCTCAGGGGACCAAGATAGAGACATGAGACCTTGTCCTACCCCCCCATTTGTGGGTACCCCGAGTCCAACGGTACCACCCTTAAGTCTCTATGACTTAGGGTTCCAGCGTTATGAGCATTTGAATTTCCCCCATATAAGTGAGTTGGGAGAGTGAAAATTTTCCAAAGTGTGAGAGGCCAAAAGTGTTCCCCCAGAAAGTGTTTAGGAGCACGTTTCAGAGCCTAAGGAGTGGTTTGGACCCCCCTTTTTGTGGTACTTTTTGTCAAACTGAAGTTGGTGTTTAGGGTTGCTCAGAGTGTACAGGGCCTAAGTGTGAGAGGCCAAAAGTGTTCCCCCAGAAAGTGTTTAGGAGCACGTTTCAGAGCCTAAGGAGTGGTTTGGACCCCCCTTTTTGTGGTACTTTTTGTCAAACTGAACTTGGTGTTTAGGGTTGCTCAGAGTGTACAGGGCCTAAGTGTGAGAGGCCAAAAGTGTTCCCCCAGAAAGTGTTTAGGAGCACGTTTCAGAGCCTAAGGAGTGGTTTGGACCCCCCTTTTTGTGGTACTTTTTGTCAAACTGAAGTTGGTGTTTAGGGTTGTTGAGTGTACAGGGCTTGGAGTTTTAACCATTTTGAGGCCGTTCTGAAAAATGACTTTTTTTGGCCGATTTTGATCGCTTACTATACTATGACCATTTACACGACATTTTGAGACCAAAAAAAATTTTGACATTTTTTGGCCGATTTTGACGCCTTACTATACAACGACCATTTTTATGACATTTTGAGGCCAAAAAAAATTTTGACTTTTTTTGGCCGATTTTGACGCCTTACTATACTATGACCATTTTTATGACATTTTGAGGCCAAAAAAAATTTTGACTTTTTTTGGCCGATTTTGACGCCTTACTATACTATGACCATTTTTATGACATTTTGAGGCCAAAAAAAAATTTGACTTTTTTTGGCCGATTTTGACGCCTTACTATACTATGACCATTTTTATGACATTTTGAGGCCAAAAAAAAATTTGACTTTTTTTGGCCGATTTTGACGCCTTACTATACTATGACCATTTTTATGACATTTTGAGGCCAAAAAAAAATTTGACTTTTTTTGGCCGATTTTGACGCCTTACTATACTATGACCATTTTTATGACATTTTGAGGCCAAAAAAAATTTGACTTTTTTTGGCCAATTTTAACGCCTTACTATACTATGACCATTTTTATGACATTTTGAGGATGTGACATTTTTCACCGATCCTCAGGGGACCAAGATAGAGACATGAGACCTTGTCCTACCCCCCCATTTGTGGGTACCCCGAGTCCAACGGTACCACCCTTAAGTCTCTATGACTTAGGGTTCCAGCGTTATGAGCATTTGAATTTCCCCCATATAAGTGAGTTGGGAGAGTGAAAATTTTCCAAAGTGTGAGAGGCCAAAAGTGTTCCCCCAGAAAGTGTTTAGGAGCACGTTTCAGAGCCTAAGGAGTGGTTTGGACCCCCCTTTTTGTGGTACTTTTTGTCAAACTGAAGTTGGTGTTTAGGGTTGCTCAGAGTGTACAGGGCCTAAGTGTGAGAGGCCAAAAGTGTTCCCCCAGAAAGTGTTTAGGAGCACGTTTCAGAGCCTAAGGAGTGGTTTGGACCCCCCTTTTTGTGGTACTTTTTGTCAAACTGAACTTGGTGTTTAGGGTTGCTCAGAGTGTACAGGGCCTAAGTGTGAGAGGCCAAAAGTGTTCCCCCAGAAAGTGTTTAGGAGCACGTTTCAGAGCCTAAGGAGTGGTTTGGACCCCCCTTTTTGTGGTACTTTTTGTCAAACTGAAGTTGGTGTTTAGGGTTGTTGAGTGTACAGGGCTTGGAGTTTTAACCATTTTGAGGCCGTTCTGAAAAATGACTTTTTTTGGCCGATTTTGATCGCTTACTATACTATGACCATTTACACGACATTTTGAGACCAAAAAAAATTTTGACATTTTTTGGCCGATTTTGACGCCTTACTATACAACGACCATTTTTATGACATTTTGAGGCCAAAAAAAATTTTGACTTATTTTGGCCGATTTTGACGCCTTACTATACTATGACCATTTTTATGACATTTTGAGGCCAAAAAAAAATTTGACTTTTTTTGGCCGATTTTGACGCCTTACTATACTATGACCATTTTTATGACATTTTGAGGCCAAAAAAAAATTTGACTTTTTTTGGCCGATTTTGACGCCTTACTATACTATGACCATTTTTATGACATTTTGAGGATGTAACACTTTTCACCGATCCTCAGGGGACCAAGATAGAGACATGAGACCTTGTCCTACCCCCCCATTTGTGGGTACCCCGAGTCCAACGGTACCACCCTTAAGTCTCTATGACTTAGGGTTCCAGCGTTATGAGCATTTGAATTTCCCCCATATAAGTGAGTTGGGAGAGTGAAAATTTTCCAAAGTATGAGAGGCCAAAAGTGTTCCCCCAGAAAGTGTTTAGGAGCACGTTTCAGAGCCTAAGGAGTGGTTTGGACCCCCCTTTTTGTGGTACTTTTTGTCAAACTGAAGTTGGTGTTTAGGGTTGCTAAGAGTGTACAGGGCCTAAGTGTGAGAGGCCAAAAGTGTTCCCCCAGAAAGTGTTTAGGAGCACGTTTCAGAGCCTAAGGAGTGGTTTGGACCCCCCTTTTTGTGGTACTTTTTGTCAAACTGAAGTTGGTGTTTAGGGTTGCTAAGAGTGTACAGGGCCTAAGTGTGAGAGGCCAAAAGTGTTCCCCCAGAAAGTGTTTAGGAGCACGTTTCAGAGCCTAAGGAGTGGTTTGGACCCCCCTTTTTGTGGTACTTTTTGTCAAACTGAAGTTGGTGTTTAGGGTTGCTAAGAGTGTACAGGGCCTAAGTGTGAGAGGCCAAAAGTGTTCCCCCAGAAAGTGTTTAGGAGCACGTTTCAGAGCCTAAGGAGTGGTTTGGACCCCCCTTTTTGTGGTACTTTTTGTCAAACTGAACTTGGTGTTTAGGGTTGCTAAGAGTGTACAGGGCCTAAGTGTGAGAGGCCAAAAGTGTTCCCCCAGAAAGTGTTTAGGAGCACGTTTCAGAGCCTAAGGAGTGGTTTGGACCCCCCTTTTTGTGGTACTTTTTGTCAAACTGAACTTGGTGTTTAGGGTTGTTGAGTGTACAGGGCTTGGAGTTTTAACCATTTTGAGGCCGTTCTGAAAAATGACTTTTTTTGGCCGATTTTGACGCCTTACTATACTATGACCATTTACACGATATTTTGAGACCAAAAAAAATTTTGACATTTTTTGGCCGATTTTGACGCCTTACTATACTATGACCATTTTTATGACATTTTGAGGCCAAAAAAAATTTTGACTTTTTTGGCCGATTTTGACGCCTTACTATACTATGACCATTTTTATGACATTTTGAGGCCAAAAAAAATTTTGACATTTTTTGGCCGATTTTGACGCCTTACTATACTATGACCATTTTTATGACATTTTGAGGCCAAAAAAAAATTTGACTTTTTTTGGCCGATTTTGACGCCTTACTATACTATGACCATTTTTATGACATTTTGAGGCCAAAAAAAAATTTGACTTTTTTTGGCCGATTTTGACGCCTTACTATACTATGACCATTTTTATGACATTTTGAGGCCAAAAAAAAATTTGACTTTTTTTGGCCGATTTTGACGCCTTACTATACTATGACCATTTTTATGACATTTTGAGGCCAAAAAAAAATTTGACTTTTTTTGGCCGATTTTGACGCCTTACTATACTATGACCATTTTTATGACATTTTGAGGCCAAAAAAAATTTGACTTTTTTTGGCCAATTTTAACGCCTTACTATACTATGACCATTTTTATGACATTTTGAGGATGTGACATTTTTCACCGATCCTCAGGGGACCAAGATAGAGACATGAGACCTTGTCCTACCCCCCCATTTGTGGGTACCCCGAGTCCAACGGTACCACCCTTAAGTCTCTATGACTTAGGGTTCCAGCGTTATGAGCATTTGAATTTCCCCCATATAAGTGAGTTGGGAGAGTGAAAATTTTCCAAAGTGTGAGAGGCCAAAAGTGTTCCCCCAGAAAGTGTTTAGGAGCACGTTTCAGAGCCTAAGGAGTGGTTTGGACCCCCCTTTTTGTGGTACTTTTTGTCAAACTGAAGTTGGTGTTTAGGGTTGCTCAGAGTGTACAGGGCCTAAGTGTGAGAGGCCAAAAGTGTTCCCCCAGAAAGTGTTTAGGAGCACGTTTCAGGGCCTAAGGAGTGGTTTGGACCCCCCTTTTTGTGGTACTTTTTGTCAAACTGAACTTGGTGTTTAGGGTTGCTCAGAGTGTACAGGGCCTAAGTGTGAGAGGCCAAAAGTGTTCCCCCAGAAAGTGTTTAGGAGCACGTTTCAGAGCCTAAGGAGTGGTTTGGACCCCCCTTTTTGTGGTACTTTTTGTCAAACTGAACTTGGTGTTTAGGGTTGCTAAGAGTGTACAGGGCCTAAGTGTGAGAGGCCAAAAGTGTTCCCCCAGAAAGTGTTTAGGAGCACGTTTCAGAGCCTAAGGAGTGGTTTGGACCCCCCTTTTTGTGGTACTTTTTGTCAAACTGAACTTGGTGTTTAGGGTTGTTGAGTGTACAGGGCTTGGAGTTTTAACCATTTTGAGGCCGTTCTGAAAAATGACTTTTTTTGGCCGATTTTGATCGCTTACTATACTATGACCATTTACACGATATTTTGAGACCAAAAAAAATTTTGACATTTTTTGGCCGATTTTGACGCCTTACTATACTATGACCATTTTTATGACATTTTGAGGCCAAAAAAAATTTTGACTTTTTTTGGCCGATTTTGACGCCTTACTATACTATGACCATTTTTATGACATTTTGAGGCCAAAAAAAATTTTGACATTTTTTGGCCGATTTTGACGCCTTACTATACTATGACCATTTTTATGACATTTTGAGGCCAAAAAAAAATTTGACTTTTTTTGGCCGATTTTGACGCCTTACTATACTATGACCATTTTTATGACATTTTGAGGCCAAAAAAAAATTTGACTTTTTTTGGCCGATTTTGACGCCTTACTATACTATGACCATTTTTATGACATTTTGAGGCCAAAAAAAAATTTGACTTTTTTTGGCCGATTTTGACGCCTTACTATACTATGACCATTTTTATGACATTTTGAGGCCAAAAAAAAATTTGACTTTTTTTGGCCGATTTTGACGCCTTACTATACTATGACCATTTTTATGACATTTTGAGGCCAAAAAAAATTTGACTTTTTTTGGCCAATTTTAACGCCTTACTATACTATGACCATTTTTATGACATTTTGAGGATGTGACATTTTTCACCGATCCTCAGGGGACCAAGATAGAGACATGAGACCTTGTCCTACCCCCCCATTTGTGGGTACCCCGAGTCCAACGGTACCACCCTTAAGTCTCTATGACTTAGGGTTCCAGCGTTATGAGCATTTGAATTTCCCCCATATAAGTGAGTTGGGAGAGTGAAAATTTTCCAAAGTGTGAGAGGCCAAAAGTGTTCCCCCAGAAAGTGTTTAGGAGCACGTTTCAGAGCCTAAGGAGTGGTTTGGACCCCCCTTTTTGTGGTACTTTTTGTCAAACTGAAGTTGGTGTTTAGGGTTGCTCAGAGTGTACAGGGCCTAAGTGTGAGAGGCCAAAAGTGTTCCCCCAGAAAGTGTTTAGGAGCACGTTTCAGGGCCTAAGGAGTGGTTTGGACCCCCCTTTTTGTGGTACTTTTTGTCAAACTGAACTTGGTGTTTAGGGTTGCTCAGAGTGTACAGGGCCTAAGTGTGAGAGGCCAAAAGTGTTCCCCCAGAAAGTGTTTAGGAGCACGTTTCAGAGCCTAAGGAGTGGTTTGGACCCCCCTTTTTGTGGTACTTTTTGTCAAACTGAACTTGGTGTTTAGGGTTGCTCAGAGTGTACAGGGCCTAAGTGTGAGAGGCCAAAAGTGTTCCCCCAGAAAGTGTTTAGGAGCACGTTTCAGAGCCTAAGGAGTGGTTTGGACCCCCCTTTTTGTGGTACTTTTTGTCAAACTGAAGTTGGTGTTTAGGGTTGTTGAGTGTACAGGGCTTGGAGTTTTAACCATTTTGAGGCCGTTCTGAAAAATGACTTTTTTTGGCCGATTTTGATCGCTTACTATACTATGACCATTTACACGACATTTTGAGACCAAAAAAAATTTTGACATTTTTTGGCCGATTTTGACGCCTTACTATACAACGACCATTTTTATGACATTTTGAGGCCAAAAAAAATTTTGACTTTTTTTGGCCGATTTTGACGCCTTACTATACTATGACCATTTTTATGACATTTTGAGGCCAAAAAAAATGTTGACATTTTTTGGCCGATTTTGACGCCTTACTATACTATGACCATTTTTATGACATTTTGAGGCCAAAAAAAAATTTGACTTTTTTTGGCCGATTTTGACGCCTTACTATACTATGACCATTTTTATGACATTTTGAGGATGTGACATTTTTCACCGATCCTCAGGGGACCAAGATAGAGACATGAGACCTTGTCCTACCCCCCCATTTGTGGGTACCCCGAGTCCAACGGTACCACCCTTAAGTCTCTATGACTTAGGGTTCCAGCGTTATTAGCATTTGAATTTCCCCCATATAAGTGAGTTGGGAGAGTGAAAATTTTCCAAAGTGTGAGAGGCCAAAAGTGTTCCCCCAGAAAGTGTTTAGGAGCACGTTTCAGAGCCTAAGGAGTGGTTTGGACCCCCCTTTTTGTGGTACTTTTTGTCAAACTGAAGTTGGTGTTTAGGGTTGCTCAGAGTGTACAGGGCCTAAGTGTGAGAGGCCAAAAGTGTTCCCC
This sequence comes from Toxotes jaculatrix, assembly GCF_017976425.1. NCBI lineage: Eukaryota > Metazoa > Chordata > Actinopteri > Toxotidae > Toxotes > Toxotes jaculatrix. The sequence continues at coordinate 31,163,000 of NC_054394.1, read as the reverse complement.
CAGAAAGTGTTTAGGAGCACGTTTCAGAGCCTAAGGAGTGGTTTGGACCCCCTTTTTGTGGTACTTTTTGTCAAACTGAAGTTGGTGTTTAGGGTTGTTGAGTGTACAGGGCTTGGAGTATTAACCATTTTGAGGCCGTTCTGAAAAATGACTTTTTTTGGCCGATTTTGATCGCTTACTATACTATGACCATTTACACGACATTTTGAGACCAAAAAAAATTTTGACATTTTTTGGCCGATTTTGACGCCTTACTATACTATGACCATTTTTATGACATTTTGAGGCCAAAAAAAAATTTGACTTTTTTTGGCCGATTTTGACGCCTTACTATACTATGACCATTTTTATGACATTTTGAGGCCAAAAAAAAATTTGACTTTTTTTGGCCGATTTTGACGCCTTACTATACTATGACCATTTTTATGACATTTTGAGGATGTGACATTTTTCACCGATCCTCAGGGGACCAAGATAGAGACATGAGACCTTGTCCTACCCCCCCATTTGTGGGTACCCCGAGTCCAACGGTACCACCCTTAAGTCTCTATGACTTAGGGTTCCAGCGTTATTAGCATTTGAATTTCCCCCATATAAGTGACTTGGGAGAGTGAAAATTTTCCAAAGTGTGAGAGGCCAAAAGTGTTCCCCCAGAAAGTGTTTAGGAGCACGTTTCAGAGCCTAAGGAGTGGTTTGGACCCCCCTTTTTGTGGTACTTTTTGTCAAACTGAAGTTGGTGTTTAGGGTTGTTGAGTGTACAGGGCCTAAGTGTGAGAGGCCAAAAGTGTTCCCCCAGAAACTGTTTAGGAGCACGTTTCAGAGCCTAAGGAGTGGTTTGGACCCCCCTTTTTGTGGTACTTTTTGTCAAACTGAAGTTGGTGTTTAGGGTTGCTAAGAGTGTACAGGGCCTAAGTGTGAGAGGCCAAAAGTGTTCCCCCAGAAACTGTTTAGGAGCACGTTTCAGAGCCTAAGGAGTGGTTTGGACCCCCCTTTTTGTGGTACTTTTTGTAAAACTGAATTTGGTGTTTAGGGTTGCTAAGAGTGTACAGGGCTTGGAGTTTTAACCATTTTGAGGCCGTTCTGAAAAATGACTTTTTTTGGCCGATTTTGACAGCTTACTATACTATGACCATTTACACGACATTTTGAGAACAAAAAAAAAGTTGACATTTTTTGGCCGATTTTGACGCCTTACTATACTATGACCATTTTTATGACATTTTGAGGCCCCCAAAAAATTTGACTTTTTTTGGCCAATTTTGACGCCTTACTATACTATGACCATCTTTATGACATTTTGAGGCCAAAAAAAAATTTGACTTTTTTTGGCCGATTTTGACGCCTTACTATACTATGACCGTTTTTATGACATTTTGAGGCCAAAAAAAATTTGACTTTTTTTGGCCGATTTTAACGCCTTACTATACTATGACCATTTTTATGACATTTTGAGGATGTGACATTTTTCACCGATCCTCAGGGGACCAAGATAGAGACATGAGACCTTGTCCTACCCCCCCATTTGTGGGTACCCCGAGTCCAACGGTACCACCCTTAAGTCTCTATGACTTAGGGTTCTAGAGTTATGAGCATTTGAATTTCCCCCATATAAGTGAGTTGGGAGAGTGAAAATTTTCCAAAGTGTGAGAGGCCAAAAGTGTTCCCCCAGAAAGTGTTTAGGAGCACGTTTCAGAGCCTAAGGAGTGGTTTGGACCCCCCTTTTTGTGGTACTTTTTGTCAAACTGAAGTTGGTGTTTAGGGTTGCTAAGAGTGTACAGGGCCTAAGTGTGAGAGGCCAAAAGTGTTCCCCCAGAAAGTGTTTAGGAGCACGTTTCAGAGCCTAAGGAGTGGTTTGGACCCCCCTTTTTGTGGTACTTTTTGTCAAACTGAAGTGGGTGTTTAGGGTTGCTCAGAGTGTACAGGGCCTAAGTGTGAGAGGCCAAAAGTGTTCCCCCAGAAAGTGTTTAGGAGCACGTTTCAGAGCCTAAGGAGTGGTTTGGACCCCCCTTTTTGTGGTACTTTTTGTCAAACTTAAGTTGGTGTTTAGGGTTGTTGAGTGTACAGGGCCTAAGTGTGAGAGGCCAAAAGTGTTCCCCCAGAAAGTGTTTAGGAGCACGTTTCAGAGCCTAAGGAGTGGTTTGGACCCCCCTTTTTGTGGTACTTTTTGTCAAACTGAAGTTGGTGTTTAGGGTTGTTGAGTGTACAGGGCTTGGAGTTTTAACCATTTTGAGGCCGTTCTGAAAAATGACTTTTTTTGGCCGATTTTGATAGCTTACTATACTATGACCATTTACACGACATTTTGAGACCAAAAAAAATTTTGACATTTTTTGGCCGATTTTGACGCCTTACTATACTATGACCATTTTTATGACATTTTGAGGCCAAAAAAAATTTTGACTTTTTTTGGCCGATTTAGACGCCTTACTATACTATGACCATTTTTATGACATTTTGAGGCCAAAAAAAATTTTGACATTTTTTGGCCGATTTTGACGCCTTACTATACTATGACCATTTTTATGACATTTTGAGGCCAAAAAAATTTTTGACATTTTTTGGCCGATTTTGACGCCTTACTATACTATGACCATTTTTATGACATTTTGAGGCCAAAAAAAAATTTGACTTTTTTTGGCCGATTTTGACGCCTTACTATACTATGACCATTTTTATGACATTTTGAGGCCAAAAAAAAATTTGACTTTTTTTGGCCGATTTTGACGCCTTACTATACTATGACCATTTTTATGACATTTTGAGGATGTAACACTTTTCACCGATCCTCAGGGGACCAAGATAGAGACATGAGACCTTGTCCTACCCCCCCATTTGTGGGTACCCCGAGTCCAACGGTACCACCCTTAAGTCTCTATGACTTAGGGTTCCAGCGTTATGAGCATTTGAATTTCCCCCATATAAGTGAGTTGGGAGAGTGAAAATTTTCCAAAGTATGAGAGGCCAAAAGTGTTCCCCCAGAAAGTGTTTAGGAGCACGTTTCAGAGCCTAAGGAGTGGTTTGGACCCCCCTTTTTGTGGTACTTTTTGTCAAACTGAAGTTGGTGTTTAGGGTTGCTAAGAGTGTACAGGGCCTAAGTGTGAGAGGCCAAAAGTGTTCCCCCAGAAAGTGTTTAGGAGCACGTTTCAGAGCCTAAGGAGTGGTTTGGACCCCCCTTTTTGTGGTACTTTTTGTCAAACTGAACTTGGTGTTTAGGGTTGCTAAGAGTGTACAGGGCCTAAGTGTGAGAGGCCAAAAGTGTTCCCCCAGAAAGTGTTTAGGAGCACGTTTCAGAGCCTAAGGAGTGGTTTGGACCCCCCTTTTTGTGGTACTTTTTGTCAAACTGAACTTGGTGTTTAGGGTTGTTGAGTGTACAGGGCTTGGAGTTTTAACCATTTTGAGGCCGTTCTGAAAAATGACTTTTTTTGGCCGATTTTGATCGCTTACTATACTATGACCATTTACACGACATTTTGAGACCAAAGAAAATTTTTACATTTTTTGGCCGATTTTGACGCCTTACTATACTATGACCATTTTTATGACATTTTGAGGCCAAAAAAAATTTTGACTTATTTTGGCCGATTTTGACGCCTTACTATACTATGACCATTTTTATGACATTTTGAGGCCAAAAAAAAATTTGACTTTTTTTGGCCGATTTTGACGGCTTACTATACTATGACCATTTTTATGACATTTTGAGGCCAAAAAAAAATTTGACTTTTTTTGGCCGATTTTGACGCCTTACTATACTATGACCATTTTTATGACATTTTGAGGCCAAAAAAAATTTGACTTTTTTTGGCCAATTTTAACGCCTTACTATACTATGACCATTTTTATGACATTTTGAGGATGTGACATTTTTCACCGATCCTCAGGGGACCAAGATAGAGACATGAGACCTTGTCCTACCCCCCCATTTGTGGGTACCCCGAGTCCAACGGTACCACCCTTAAGTCTGTATGACTTAGGGTTCTAGAGTTATGAGCATTTGAATTTCCCCCATATAAGTGAGTTGGGAGAGTGAAAATTTTCCAGTGTGAGAGGCCAAAAGTGTTCCCCCAGAAAGTGTTTAGGAGCACGTTTCAGAGCCTAAGGAGTGGTTTGGACCCCCCTTTTTGTGGTACTTTTTGTCAAACTGAAGTTGGTGTTTAGGCTTGCTAAGAGTGTACAGGGCCTAAGTGTGATAGGCCAAAAGTGTTCCCCCAGAAAGTGTTTAGGAGCACGTTTCAGAGCCTAAGGAGTGGTTTGGACCCCCCTTTTTGTGGTACTTTTTGTCAAACTGAACTTGGTGTTTAGGGTTGTTGAGTGTACAGGGCCAAAGTGTGAGATGCCAAAAGTGTTCCCCCAGAAAGTGTTTAGGAGCACGTTTCAGGGCCTTAGGAGTGGTTTGGACCCCCCTTTTTGTGGTACTTTTTGTCAAACTGAACTTGGTGTTGAGGGTTGTTGAGTGTACAGGGCTTGGAGTTTTAACCATTTTGAGGCCGTTCTGAAAAATGACTTTTTTTGGCCGATTTTGATAGCTTACTATACTATGACCATTTACACGACATTTTGAGACCAAAAAAAATTTTGACATTTTTTGGCCGATTTTGACGCCTTACTATACTATGACCATTTTTATGACATTTTGAGGCCAAAAAAAAATTTGACTTTTTTTGGCCGATTTTGACGCCTTACTATACTATGACCATTTTTATGACATTTTGAGGCCAAAAAAAAAATGACTTTTTTTGGCCGATTTTGACGCCTTACTATACTATGACCATTTTTATGACATTTTGAGGCCAAAAAAAAAATTTGACTTTTTTTGGCCGATTTTGACGCCTTACTATACTATGACCATTTTTATGACATTTTGAGGCCAAAAAAAAATTTGACTTTTTTTGGCCGATTTTGACGCCTTACTATACTATGACCATTTTTATGACATTTTGAGGCCAAAAAAAAATTTGACTTTTTTTGGCCGATTTTAACGCCTTACTATACTATGACCATTTTTATGACATTTTGAGGCCAAAAAAAATTTGACTTTTTTTGGCCAATTTTAACGCCTTACTATACTATGACCATTTTTATGACATTTTGAGGATGTGACATTTTTCACCGATCCTCAGGGGACCAAGATAGAGACATGAGACCTTGTCCTACCCCCCCATTTTTGGGTACCCCGAGTCCAACGGTACCAACCTTAAGTCTGTATGACTTAGGGTTCTAGAGTTATGAGCATTTGAATTTCCCCCATATAAGTGAGTTGGGAGAGTGAAAATTTTCCAAAGTGTGAGAGGCCAAAAGTGTTCCCCCAGAAAGTGTTTAGGAGCACGTTTCAGAGCCTAAGGAGTGGTTTGGACCCCCCTTTTTGTGGTACTTTTTGTCAAACTGAACTTGGTGTTTAGGGTTGTTGAGTGTACAGGGCCAAAGTGTGAGATGCCAAAAGTGTTCCCCCAGAAAGTGTTTAGGAGCACGTTTCAGGGCCTTAGGAGTGGTTTGGACCCCCCTTTTTGTGGTACTTTTTGTCAAACTGAACTTGGTGTTGAGGGTTGTTGAGTGTACAGGGCTTGGAGTTTTAACCATTTTGAGGCCGTTCTGAAAAATGACTTTTTTTGGCCGATTTTGATAGCTTACTATACTATGACCATTTACACGACATTTTGAGACCAAAAAAAATTTTGACATTTTTTGGCCGATTTTGACGCCTTACTATACTATGACCATTTTTATGACATTTTGAGGCCCAAAAAAAATTTGACTTTTTTTGGCCGATTTTGACGCCTTACTATACTATGACCATTTTTATGACATTTTGAGGTCAAAAAAATTTTTTGACATTTTTTGGCCGATTTTGACGCCTTACTATACTATGACCATTTTTATGACATTTTGAGGCCAAAAAAAATTTTGACTTTTTTTGGCCGATTTTGACGCCTTACTATACTATGACCATTTTTATGACATTTTGAGGCCAAAAAAAATTTGACTTTTTTTGGCCAATTTTAACGCCTTACTATACTATGACCATTTTTATGACATTTTGAGGATGTGACATTTTTCACCGATCCTCAGGGGACCAAGATAGAGACATGAGACCTTGTCCTACCCCCCCATTTGTGGGTACCCCGAGTCCAACGGTACCACCCTTAAGTCTCTATGACTTAGGGTTCTAGAGTTATGAGCATTTGAATTTCCCCCATATAAGTGAGTTGGGAGAGTGAAAATTTTCCAAAGTGTGAGAGGCCAAAAGTGTTCCCCCAGAAAGTGTTTAGGAGCACGTTTCAGAGCCTAAGGAGTGGTTTGGACCCCCCTTTTTGTGGTACTTTTTGTCAAACTGAACTTGGTGTTTAGGCTTGCTAAGAGTGTACAGGGCCTAAGTGTGAGAGGCCAAAAGTGTTCCCCCAGAAAGTGTTTAGGAGCACGTTTCAGAGCCTAAGGAGTGGTTTGGACCCCCCTTTTTGTGGTACTTTTTGTCAAACTGAAGTTGGTGTTTAGGGTTGCTCAGAGTGTACAGGGCCTAAGTGTGAGAGGCCAAAAGTGTTCCCCCAGAAAGTGTTTAGGAGCACGTTTCAGAGCCTAAGGAGTGGTTTGGACCCCCCTTTTTGTGGTACTTTTTGTCAAACTGAACTTGGTGTTTAGGGTTGCTCAGAGTGTACAGGGCCTAAGTGTGAGAGGCCAAAAGTGTTCCCCCAGAAAGTGTTTAGGAGCACGTTTCAGAGCCTAAGGAGTGGTTTGGACCCCCTTTTTGTGGTACTTTTTGTCAAACTGAACTTGGTGTTTAGGGTTGCTCAGAGTGTACAGGGCCTAAGTGTGAGAGGCCAAAAGTGTTCCCCCAGAAAGTGTTTAGGAGCACGTTTCAGAGCCTAAGGAGTGGTTTGGACCCCCCTTTTTGTGGTACTTTTTGTCAAACTGAAGTTGGTGTTTAGGGTTGTTGAGTGTACAGGGCTTGGAGTTTTAACCATTTTGAGGCCGTTCTGAAAAATGACTTTTTTTGGCCGATTTTGATCGCTTACTATACTATGACCATTTACACGACATTTTGAGACCAAAAAAAATTTTGACATTTTTTGGCCGATTTTGACGCCTTACTATACTACGACCATTTTTATGACATTTTGAGGCCAAAAAAAATTTTGACTTTTTTTGGCCGATTTTGACGCCTTACTATACTATGACCATTTTTATGACATTTTGAGGCCAAAAAAAATTTTGACATTTTTTGGCCGATTTTGACGCCTTACTATACTATGACCATTTTTATGACATTTTGAGGCCAAAAAAAAATTTGACTTTTTTTGGCCGATTTTGACGCCTTACTATACTATGACCATTTTTATGACATTTTGAGGCCAAAAAAAAATTTGACTTTTTTTGGCCGATTTTGACGCCTTACTATACTATGACCATTTTTATGACATTTTGAGGCCAAAAAAAAATTTGACTTTTTTTGGCCGATTTTGACGCCTTACTATACTATGACCATTTTTATGACATTTTGAGGCCAAAAAAAATTTGACTTTTTTTGGCCAATTTTAACGCCTTACTATACTATGACCATTTTTATGACATTTTGAGGATGTGACATTTTTCACCGATCCTCAGGGGACCAAGATAGAGACATGAGACCTTGTCCTACCCCCCCATTTGTGGGTACCCCGAGTCCAACGGTACCACCCTTAAGTCTCTATGACTTAGGGTTCCAGCGTTATGAGCATTTGAATTTCCCCCATATAAGTGAGTTGGGAGAGTGAAAATTTTCCAAAGTGTGAGAGGTCAAAAGTGTTCCCCCAGAAAGTGTTTAGGAGCACGTTTCAGAGCCTAAGGAGTGGTTTGGACCCCCCTTTTTGTGGTACTTTTTGTCAAACTGAAGTTGGTGTTTAGGCTTGCTAAAAGTGTACAGGGCCTAAGTGTGAGAGGCCAAAAGTGTTCCCCCAGAAAGTGTTTAGGAGCACGTTTCAGAGCCTAAGGAGTGGTTTGGACCCCCCTTTTTGTGGTACTTTTTGTCAAACTGAAGTTGGTGTTTAGGGTTGCTAAGAGTGTACAGGGCCTAAGTGTGAGAGGCCAAAAGTGTTCCCCCAGAAAGTGTTTAGGAGCACGTTTCAGAGCCTAAGGAGTGGTTTGGACCCCCCTTTTTGTGGTACTTTTTGTCAAACTGAAGTTGGTGTTTAGGGTTGATAAGAGTGTACAGGGCCTAAGTGTGAGAGGCCAAAAGTTTTCCCCCAGAAAGTGTTTAGGAGCACGTTTCAGAGCCTAAGGAGTGGTTTGGACCCCCCTTTTTGTGGTACTTTTTGTCAAACTGAACTTGGTGTTTAGGGTTGCTAAGAGTGTACAGGGCCTAAGTGTGAGAGGCCAAAAGTGTTCCCCCAGAAAGTGTTTAGGAGCACGTTTCAGAGCCGAAGGAGTGGTTTGGACCCCCCTTTTGTGGTACTTTTTGTCAAACTGAACTTGGTGTTTAGGGTTGTTGAGTGTACAGGGCTTGGAGTTTTAACCATTTTGAGGCCGTTCTGAAAAATGACTTTAATTTGGCCGATTTTGATAGCTTACTATACTATGACCATTTACACGACATTTTGAGACCAAAAAAAATTTTGACATTTTTTGGCCGATTTTGACGCCTTACTATACTATGACCATTTTTATGACATTTTGAGGCCAAAAAAAAATTTGACTTTTTTTGGCCGATTTTGACGCCTTACTATACTATGACCATTTTTATGACATTTTGAGGCCAAAAAAATTTTTGACATTTTTTGGCCGATTTTGACGCCTTACTATACTATGACCATTTTTATGACATTTTGAGGCCAAAAAAAAATTTGACTTTTTTTGGCCGATTTTGACGCCTTACTATACTATGACCATTTTTATGACATTTTGAGGCCAAAAAAAAATTTGACTTTTTTTGGCCGATTTTGACGCCTTACTATACTATGACCATTTTTATGACATTTTGAGGCCAAAAAAAATTTGACTTTTTTTGGCCAATTTTAACGCCTTACTATACTATGACCATTTTTATGACATTTTGAGGATGTGACATTTTTCACCGATCCTCAGGGGACCAAGATAGAGACATGAGACCTTGTCCTACCCCCGCATTTGTGGGTACCCCGAGTCCAACGGTACCACCCTAAAGTCTCTATGACTTAGGGTTCCAGAGTTATGAGCATTTGAAGTTCCCCCATATAAGTGAGTTGGGAGAGTGAAAAATTTTCCAAAGTGTGAGAGGCCAAAAGTGTTCCCCCAGAAAGTGTTTAGGAGCACGTTTCAGAGCCTAAGGAGTGGTTTGGACCCCCCTTTTAGTGGTACTTTTTGTCAAACTGAAGTTGGTGTTTAGGGTTGCTAAGAGTGTACAGGGCCTAAGTGTGAGAGGCCAAAAGTGTTCCCCCAGAAAGTGTTTAGGAGCACATTTCAGAGCCTAAGGAGTGGTTTGGACCCCCCTTTTTGTGGTACTTTTTGTCAAACTGAACTTGGTGTTTAGGGTTGTTGAGTGTACAGGGCTTGGAGTTTTAACCATTTTGAGGCCGTTCTGAAAAATGACTTTAATTTGGCCGATTTTGATAGCTTACTATACTATGACCATTTACACGACATTTTGAGACCAAAAAAAATTTTGACATTTTTTGGCCGATTTTGACGCTTCACTATACTATGACCATTTTTATGACATTTTGAGGCCAAAAAAAATTTTGACATTTTTTGGCCGATTTTGACGCCTTACTATACAATGACCTTTTTTATGACATTTTGAGGCCAAAAATTTTTTTGACATTTTTTGGCCGATTTTGACGCCTTACTATACTATGACCATTTTTATGACATTTTGAGGCCAAAAAAAAATTTGACTTTTTTTGGCCGATTTTGACGCCTTACTATACTATGACCATTTTTATGACATTTTGAGGCCAAAAAAAATTTGACTTTTTTTGGCCAATTTTAACGCCTTACTATACTATGACCATTTTTATGACATTTTGAGGATGTGACATTTTTCACCGATCCTCAGGGAACCTAGATAGAGACATGAGACCTTGTCCTACCCCCCCATTTGTGGGTACCCCGAGTCCAACGGTACCACCCTTAAGTCTCTATGACTTAGGGTTCCAGAGTTATGAGCATTTGAAGTTCCCCCATATAAGTGAGTTGGGAGAGTGAAAATTTTCCAAAGTGTGAGAGGCCAAAAGTGTTCCCCCAGAAAGTGTTTAGGAGCACGTTTCAGAGCCTAAGGAGTGGTTTGGACCCCCCTTTTTGTGGTACTTTTTGTCAAACTGAACTTGGTGTTTAGGGTTGTTGAGTGTACAGGGCTTGGAGTTTTAACCATTTTGAGGCCGTTCTGAAAAATGACTTTTTTTGGCCGATTTTGATAGCTTACTATACTATGACCATTTACACGACATTTTGAGACCAAAAAAAATTTTGACATTTTTTGGCCGATTTTGACGCCTTACTATACTATGACCATTTTTATGACATTTTGAGGCCAAAAAAAAATTTGACTTTTTTTGGCCGATTTTGACGCCTTACTATACTATGACCATTTTTATGGCATTTTGAGGTCAAAAAAAAATTTGACATTTTTTGGCCGATTTTGACGCCTTACTATACTATGACCATTTTTATGACATTTTGAGGCCAAAAAAAAATTTGACTTTTTTTGGCCGATTTTAACGCCTTACTATACTATGACCATTTTTATGACATTTTGAGGCCAAAAAAAATTTGACTTTTTTTGGCCAATTTTAACGCCTTACTATACTATGACCATTTTTATGACATTTTGAGGATGTGACATTTTTCACTGATCCTCAGGGGACCAAGATAGAGACATGAGACCTTGTCCTACCCCCCCATTTTTGGGTACCCCGAGTCCAACGGTACCACCCTTAAGTCTGTATGACTTAGGGTTCTAGAGTTATGAGCATTTGAATTTCCCCCATATAAGTGAGTTGGGAGAGTGAAAATTTTCCAAAGTGTGAGAGGCCAAAAGTGTTCCCCCAGAAAGTGTTTAGGAGCACGTTTCAGAGCCTAAGGAGTGGTTTGGACCCCCCTTTTTGTGGTACTTTTTGTCAAACTGAACTTGGTGTTTAGGGTTGTTGAGTGTACAGGGCCAAAGTGTGAGATGCCAAAAGTGTTCCCCCAGAAAGTGTTTAGGAGCACGTTTCAGGGCCTTAGGAGTGGTTTGGACCCCCCTTTTTGTGGTACTTTTTGTCAAACTGAACTTGGTGTTGAGGGTTGTTGAGTGTACAGGGCTTGGAGTTTTAACCATTTTGAGGCCGTTCTGAAAAATGACTTTTTTTGGCCGATTTTGATAGCTTACTATACTATGACCATTTACACGACATTTTGAGACCAAAAAAAATTTTGACATTTTTTGGCCGATTTTGACGCCTTACTATACTATGACCATTTTTATGACATTTTGAGGCCCAAAAAAAATTTGACTTTTTTTGGCCGATTTTGACGCCTTACTATACTATGACCATTTTTATGACATTTTGAGGTCAAAAAAATTTTTTGACATTTTTTGGCCGATTTTGACGCCTTACTATACTATGACCATTTTTATGACATTTTGAGGCCAAAAAAAATTTTGACTTTTTTTGGCCGATTTTGACGCCTTACTATACTATGACCATTTTTATGACATTTTGAGGCCAAAAAAAATTTGACTTTTTTTGGCCAATTTTGACGCCTTACTATACTATGACCATTTTTATGACATTTTGAGGATGTGACATTTTTCACCGATCCTCAGGGGACCAAGATAGAGACATGAGACCTTGTCCTACCCCCCCATTTGTGGGTACCCCGAGTCCAACGGTACCACCCTTAAGTCTCTATGACTTAGGGTTCTAGAGTTATGAGCATTTGAATTTCCCCCATATAAGTGAGTTGGGAGAGTGAAAATTTTCCAAAGTGTGAGAGGCCAAAAGTGTTCCCCCAGAAAGTGTTTAGGAGCACGTTTCAGAGCCTAAGGAGTGGTTTGGACCCCCCTTTTTGTGGTACTTTTTGTCAAACTGAAGTTGGTGTTTAGGGTTGCTAAGAGTGTACAGGGCCTAAGTGTGAGAGGCCAAAAGTGTTCCCCCAGAAAGTGTTTAGGAGCACGTTTCAGAGCCTAAGGAGTGGTTTGGACCCCCCTTTTTGTGGTACTTTTTGTCAAACTGAACTTGGTGTTTAGGCTTGCTAAGAGTGTACAGGGCCTAAGTGTGAGAGGCCAAAAGTGTTCCCCCAGAAAGTGTTTAGGAGCACGTTTCAGAGCCTAAGGAGTGGTTTGGACCCCCCTTTTTGTGGTACTTTTTGTCAAACTGAAGTTGGTGTTTAGGGTTGCTAAGAGTGTACAGGGCCTAAGTGTGAGAGGCCAAAAGTGTTCCCCCAGAAAGTGTTTAGGAGCACGTTTCAGAGCCTAAGGAGTGGTTTGGACCCCCCTTTTTGTGGTACTTTTTGTCAAACTGAACTTGGTGTTTAGGGTTGCTAAGAGTGTACAGGGCCTAAGTGTGAGAGGCCAAAAGTGTTCCCCCAGAAAGTGTTTAGGAGCACGTTTCAGAGCCTAAGGAGTGGTTTGGACCCCCCTTTTTGTGGTACTTTTTGTCAAACTGAACTTGGTGTTTAGGGTTGTTGAGTGTACAGGGCTTGGAGTTTTAACCATTTTGAGGCCGTTCTGAAAAATGACTTTTTTTGGCCGATTTTGATCGCTTACTATACTATGACCATTTACACGATATTTTGAGACCAAAAAAAATTTTGACATTTTTTGGCCGATTTTGACGCCTTACTATACTATGACCATTTTTATGACATTTTGAGGCCAAAAAAAATTTTGACTTTTTTTGGCCGATTTTGACGCCTTACTATACTATGACCATTTTTATGACATTTTGAGGCCAAAAAAAATTTTGACATTTTTTGGCCGATTTTGACGCCTTACTATACTATGACCATTTTTATGACATTTTGAGGCCAAAAAAAAATTTGACTTTTTTTGGCCGATTTTGACGCCTTACTATACTATGACCATTTTTATGACATTTTGAGGCCAAAAAAAAATTTGACTTTTTTTGGCCGATTTTGACGCCTTACTATACTATGACCATTTTTATGACATTTTGAGGCCAAAAAAAAATTTGACTTTTTTTGGCCGATTTTGACGCCTTACTATACTATGACCATTTTTATGACATTTTGAGGCCAAAAAAAAATTTGACTTTTTTTGGCCGATTTTGACGCCTTACTATACTATGACCATTTTTATGACATTTTGAGGCCAAAAAAAATGTGACTTTTTTTGGCCAATTTTAACGCCTTACTATACTATGACCATTTTTATGACATTTTGAGGATGTGACATTTTTCACCGATCCTCAGGGGACCAAGATAGAGACATGAGACCTTGTCCTACCCCCCCATTTGTGGGTACCCCGAGTCCAACGGTACCACCCTTAAGTCTCTATGACTTAGGGTTCCAGCGTTATGAGCATTTGAATTTCCCCCATATAAGTGAGTTGGGAGAGTGAAAATTTTCCAAAGTGTGAGAGGCCAAAAGTGTTCCCCCAGAAAGTGTTTAGGAGCACGTTTCAGAGCCTAAGGAGTGGTTTGGACCCCCCTTTTTGTGGTACTTTTTGTCAAACTGAAGTTGGTGTTTAGGGTTGCTCAGAGTGTACAGGGCCTAAGTGTGAGAGGCCAAAAGTGTTCCCCCAGAAAGTGTTTAGGAGCACGTTTCAGAGCCTAAGGAGTGGTTTGGACCCCCCTTTTTGTGGTACTTTTTGTCAAACTGAACTTGGTGTTTAGGGTTGCTCAGAGTGTACAGGGCCTAAGTGTGAGAGGCCAAAAGTGTTCCCCCAGAAAGTGTTTAGGAGCACGTTTCAGAGCCTAAGGAGTGGTTTGGACCCCCTTTTTGTGGTACTTTTTGTCAAACTGAACTTGGTGTTTAGGGTTGCTCAGAGTGTACAGGGCCTAAGTGTGAGAGGCCAAAAGTGTTCCCCCAGAAAGTGTTTAGGAGCACGTTTCAGAGCCTAAGGAGTGGTTTGGACCCCCCTTTTTGTGGTACTTTTTGTCAAACTGAACTTGGTGTTTAGGGTTGTTGAGTGTACAGGGCTTGGAGTTTTAACCATTTTGAGGCCGTTCTGAAAAATGACTTTTTTTGGCCGATTTTGATCGCTTACTATACTATGACCATTTACACGACATTTTGAGACCAAAAAAAATTTTGACATTTTTTGGCCGATTTTGACGCCTTACTATACTACGACCATTTTTATGACATTTTGAGGCCAAAAAAAATTTTGACTTTTTTTGGCCGATTTTGACGCCTTACTATACTATGACCATTTTTATGACATTTTGAGGCCAAAAAAAATTTTGACATTTTTTGGCCGATTTTGACGCCTTACTATACTATGACCATTTTTATGACATTTTGAGGCCAAAAAAAAATTTGACTTTTTTTGGCCGATTTTGACGCCTTACTATACTATGACCATTTTTATGACATTTTGAGGCCAAAAAAAATTTTGACTTTTTTTGGCCGATTTTGACGCCTTACTATACTATGACCATTTTTATGACATTTTGAGGCCAAAAAAAAAATTTGACTTTTTTTGGCCGATTTTGACGCCTTACTATACTATGACCATTTTTATGACATTTTGAGGCCAAAAAAAAATTTGACTTTTTTTGGCCGATTTTGACGCCTTACTATACTATGACCATTTTTATGACATTTTGAGGCCAAAAAAAATTTGACTTTTTTTGGCCAATTTTAACGCCTTACTATACTATGACCATTTTTATGACATTTTGAGGATGTGACATTTTTCACCGATCCTCAGGGGACCAAGATAGAGACATGAGACCTTGTCCTACCCCCCCATTTGTGGGTACCCCGAGTCCAACGGTACCACCCTTAAGTCTCTATGACTTAGGGTTCCAGAGTTATGAGCATTTGAAGTTCCCCCATATAAGTGAGTTGGGAGAGTGAAAATTTTCCAAAGTGTGAGAGGCCAAAAGTGTTCCCCCAGAAAGTGTTTAGGAGCACGTTTCAGAGCCTAAGGAGTGGTTTGGACCCCCCTTTTTGTGGTACTTTTTGTCAAACTGAACTTGGTGTTTAGGGTTGTTGAGTGTACAGGGCTTGGAGTTTTAACCATTTTGAGGCCGTTCTGAAAAATGACTTTTTTTGGCCGATTTTGATAGCTTACTATACTATGACCATTTACACGACATTTTGAGACCAAAAAAAATTTTGACATTTTTTGGCCGATTTTGACGCCTTACTATACTATGACCATTTTTATGACATTTTGAGGCCAAAAAAAAATTTGACTTTTTTTGGCCGATTTTGACGGCTTACTATACTATGACCATTTTTATGACATTTTGAGGATGTGACATTTTTCACCGATCCTCAGGGGACCTAGATAGAGACATGAGACCTTGTCCTACCCCCCCATTTGTGGGTACCCCGAGTCCAACGGTACCACCCTTAAGTCTCTATGACTTAGGGTTCCAGAGTTATGAGCATTTGAATTTCCCCCATATAAGTGAGTTGGGAGAGTGAAAATTTTCCAAAGTGTGAGAGGCCAAAAGTGTTCCCCCAGAAAGTGTTTAGGAGCACGTTTCAGAGCCTAAGGAGTGGTTTGGGCCCCCCTTTTTGTGGTACTTTTTGTCAAACTGAACTTGGTGTTTAGGGTTGCTAAGAGTGTACAGGGCCTAAGTGTGAGAGGCCAAAAGTGTTCCCCCAGAAAGTGTTTAGGAGCACGTTTCAGAGCCTAAGGAGTGGTTTGGACCCCCCTTTTTGTGGTACTTTTTGTCAAGTTGAAGTTGGTGTTTAGGGTTGTTTAGTGTACAGGGCTTGGAGTTTTAACCATTTTGAGGCCGTTCTGAAACATGACTTTTTTTGGCCGATTTTGATAGCTTACTATACTATGATGTTTTTTATGACATTTTGAGGTCTTACTAAAATATGCCTTTTTTTGGCATATTTTGACGCCTTACTATATTATGACGTTTTTCATGACATTTTGAGGTCTTACTAAAATAAAGACACCACCAAACCAAACAACTAGTTCTCAATTAAATTCTCATCTCCCTACATTTAATCGTTTATGGTTAAAATACAAATTACACAATGCTTGGAAAAACAATGTCTAACTTTTAACAACAGGCACCATTAAGCTGCTTCATCAACATCTCTCAAACTGAACACTGTTTGAGTTATCCTATTGAACTTCATACGTTTTCTTAACGTGCAACTTTCTTGTAACCACATTACACATGTAGTCACATAAACACAAGTCACTCAAAGTACAAATGTCCATTAAAGTTAAGTTTTTCATATATATATCCACAAATACCAGGATATATTTATCCAATGACATCCTGGTATTCTTAATATATGTGGCTGAAAATGACACCAATGAAATGTCTACACAAACTCTAAACAACACTTAAGTAATTTACAAATAACACACTGTCCATTAAACCAAATTACATGTTTGCTCTGCACAGACAATTAGGATGACCTTCACACTCTCATCTAATTTATATGCTTACATGATGATACACTCATAGCACCCCCTGCTGGGAGGGGGCCATGTCTTTTCTGTTGCTGTGTACTGCTGTGCTTCTCTGGGGAGAAGAGCAGGAGAGAGGACATAGGAGGACTCTTGTGCGTGGCTGCGCTGGCTGTGACTCCCGCGGCTCGTAAGGGGTGCGAGGTTCCGCCCATCGCTGCTTGCAGCTTTAATTTTTTTTTAAATCTTAAAATTTCAACACAACTGACCTGTTTCTAGAGTGTGTTGATTAAGATCTTGAGGGTTAAAATAATTCACTTAAACAAACTCGTCATTCATAGTTTATTTACTGAAACTAAAAAAAGAACAAGCAGGTAATGATGTGACTCAAGCAAACAGAGGTACAGATAAAAATAATGCATCTGAAAAGGTCACTTATTATAAAACCCCAAAGATGAATTCAGTGAAAGCCCTCACACACACACACACACACACACACACACACACACTCTCTCTCTCTCTCTCACACACACACACACACACACACTCTCTCTCTCTCACTCTCTCACACACACACACACACACACACACACACACACACACACACACACACACACACACACACTCTCTCTCTCTCTCTCTCTCACACACACACACAAACAAACACACCAGTTTAAGCTACACTACTGTGATCCACAGACCAGCCGTCTGTTGGAGATAATTAGTATTTGGAGAATTCACCAAAGCCTCTTCCCTAAACAACAGCCTGATAAATTTCCGCAGGTTGTCGCCTGCTGATGAGTCACACTCGGTTTCAAAGGTCGCTCACTCTGGAGGTTGGCAAACACTGTTTGGTCATGATGGGGGGGGTGTTAGTCGTCATCATGCCTCACATCTCAACACACAACCACACAAAAACTCAGCGTCCACAAATACAGTCTGGTCCACGTCCAAAGAAAAACACAGTGGCAGGAAACAGAAATATGCTCTCAAATCTATTTGTTCTCAAAGCATCATAATCTCTGATCGATCAGTAATGAACCTGTGATGTATGAAGGTGATGAAATAATACTATGAACTGTAGTGTTTCTGCTCAGCTTTAATTTGCCGTAGTGGTGATGGAGTCTTTGACATTATTGGTCCTGTGATTCTACGAACAAGCCTCGTTACTCATCATCTATTGATTACATGAGACCAACTCTTCCACCGATGTTCAGAAAAAGGACTCTGAGTACAAAACTTAGTTTTCCATCAGGAATTGACGAGTGCAGCTTTGATGTGGAGGGGAATTTAAACTCCTGTGCAACACAGCAAACTTTACACAGACACACCAAGAAGCAAAGGCTCTTATCTGCTTCTTGGTCCATCGTCAATGTTCTGGACAGTTTATAGCTGTCAATCATCCAGAGAGGAGTGTTTTTTTTTTCCTTTTTCACTTTAAACTGCTCCTGCTGACGTTAAGGTTGAGCTGCTGAACGGTGAGCACCCTGAGTCCTGTCCACAAGACTCATTTGAGACATTTCGAGCTCGTTTCTGTCATTGCTCTGGTCTTTGGTCAGACTCAAAGAATCAACTACACCTGATCAGAACTGTGTGAGGCTGAACTTGAAACTGTTTCTGAAAAATAAAAATAAAATTTAAAGCTGCAGAATGCAACTTGTGCGGTCACCGGCCCGAGTTACACCCTGCAGCTTTAACTATCCCACAGCAGAGGAGGTGCAGAGCAAAGCTTAGTGCCTTTTTAAAGCCCAGATAATGAGTTCTATACGTTCTCTTAGTACTGAGTCATTCTAAATAACTCCACTGCTGCACAGAGAGAAACAAAGTGATCTGAAAATGGGAAAGTGGGGGGGGGGGGGCGGGGGCGGCAGAGACAGGAGACCTGAGGATGTCTCACACAGTGTCGAAGCACTAAGATGAGGTGAAGAGAGAAAAGACCAAAGTGTGAAAAGGACAGGGGATCTGAACTCGTCTCCTTCCTCTTTTTTTTTTTTTTTTTTTTGTAGCACAGGGACACAGAGACGGGTCATCTTGGCGGGGGGGAGGGGCATCATTGCCGAACCTCCACGTAGTTGGCCGGGAAAAGGCCGTAGGCGCCTCTGCACACGCCTCGCCACCAGCCCTCGTCAATCATCTCGATGTTGGTGATGATGTCGTCGGGGTCGAAAGAGATCTCGTCATCGCCAGCTGAAACAGGAAAAGACAGAATAGAGACAAAGGCAGGTGGACATCTGAAGACCTGAAACTAATCAACGATGAATCAATTAGTGATCAACAGAAAATCAGTCACAGCTTTGATCATCGATTATTTGTTAAGGTGAAAATGAAGATTTCTGATCTGACAGTGAACTGATAGCGTCCTCTCTGCATCTGCTTTCAGTCTCACCTGCTTGGTAGTCATACAGAGCCACCGCTGTCACCCCGAGGTCCTCGCTGTACTCATACTGCTGCCCGTCTGTGAGAGAACAGAAGCCTGAGTCAGACTCTGAGACTAAACTTACTCTGTTTGGTGCTGCAGGAAACTGACCTCAGAGACTCAGGTTTCTTTAATCTTATCTTTTGTATTTTATTACCTGAAGCATTTATACTGCCTCTAATCTTCTTCTTATTTGTTGTATGTGAATGTGTTTAAATGCCAGATGGACCAAAAATAAAAATAATGTATTCTAAAGGCTAAAATCAGACTTTTCATAGCTTTATTCTCAGAACCTGAGGCGTCTGACCTCATGTCGACGGCAGCAGTCTACAGCTGAGACGGCTAACAGAATGACAGAAAACTGATAACAATGCTGAGTGATTAATCTTCATCAGGTCTGAACCAACCAGACAAGTGAGCAGGAAAACGTCTTCAACACAGGTGAAAGGAGAGCCTCACCTCCTGCTGCTGTCTCCTCAGGGGTCTGGTAGAGGTCCTCTTCCTGAGCGTACTGGTTCTGTGGCTCAGCCTCGTACAGCTGCTCTCCGTTCTCCTCAGCAGCATCGTAGGAAGCTTCTTCTGTGCTCTAACAAGCCAAATATAATCTGTCAGGCTTCAGGCTGCAACGCTGCAAGTTTCTGAAAACAGGTTAAGTGAGATCTGGCTCTGTAAAGAGCACAGCTGCAGGCTATGGAATACCTCAGTGTTCATGTTAATCAGTTTACAGCTTCACTGTATTACAAGCTACAGCTGCTAATGTCAATACACACAGAACTGTGAGCATTAGAGTTGGGCGGAGTTCAAATTTTCATACCGTCAAACCTCTTTCACATTTTACCCCGGTATCTGTTACCGTGACCCGGGCTTCCGTTAAAATCTGCCGGTACTTTCTATTTTCTAACCCCGCCGGTCAGAATATCAGGTGAAAATATTCCCTACAAGTACAATCTGAATTTTGAATCAAAGACATTACAAGTGAGGACCAGTCTGCAGCTACAGCCGCTCATAGATGCCACAAGCGCGCAACAAGACGCCGTCGCTTCTCCGTGATTATGGAGGACTGAACTTCTCCACAGCGAATCTCTCATTAAAGATTTCAGCCAAATCTACCCTGAGTGGGCTGAACTGGCCAAGATAGTGTGCGTGATCCCGTCTCCAGAGCGCCAGCACAGAGAAGTTTCTCTCTGCAGAGCCGCATCCAAACTGCGCCTGCGGGATAGTGCGCATTGCAAGTTGCGCAGAGACACTGCGCACTTTGATTTTCATTCAGCTGCTGCAGCCTGTAGACAATTCACTGCAGCAAAATGCATTAAAAAGGCCGAAACATGTCAAGTGATCTTTTTCAGTTTAATATAGTTCTTATTGCATAAATGCTGTTTGAAAACGCACATAGCGAACGGACGTTTTTTATTTCAAGTTAACAGCACGCTGCGTTATTAAAATGGTATGAGCCAGTCCAGATGGGTTTGTTGTTTGCAGATTGTTTTATCTGAGAACACTTTCTTTATATTCCTGTTCACAGAGCGCAGCTTTGTGCGATATTTATTTTAGAAGTTCTCTCTCTCTTTCTCCGCGCTGTCACGTGAGGACGTCACGTTCATAAACTTTATCAAACGTCTCCAAAAGTAAAACATATTATACTACTGAAGTCAAACTGAAAATTCAGTTAAAATTCATTAAATAAATAATGTTTAATATTACCTCCTATAGAAGTGCACTGAATTTTTTTCACTGACAGTATTGAAACTGATACGTTTCTATTTTGAAGACCGCGCGGTATAACTTATTATTAACTTATTACTGTCTTCTCCTGCAACAATCCTCCATTAAAGTTTACCGTTTATTTGCACTGTTTATCACATCTATGACTTTCTGAGCCCACGTCTTCACCAACACATGACCTGTAAAAACCTCCCTGACTCACGTGGTACGCCGGTGCCGCAGCCGGCTGGACAGGTGGAGTTGGGCTGGGAGTGGGACTGGGACTCGCAGCAGGGGCAGGAGACGCGGCCTTGGGCGTCTCTTCCATTTTGTGGCGCGCCTCCTCCTGCTCCTGCTTCTCCTTGGCCTGGCGACGCGCTCGCTCCTCCTCCGCTCTCTTTCTGTCCTCCTCCTCCTTCTGCTTGGCGATGTTCTCGAAGCGGGCCTTGATGCTTCCTGTGCTGCTGCCGGCTGACCGACAGAGCGAGGACATGATGCGATGATGAGTTCACACGGCGCCGAAGGCTCTGAATCAAACACAGCGCACGCTGACAAACACTCACCAGCTTCCACAGGCCTGGTTTTCTGGTAAGATGGAGTCGGCTTCTCCACGTCCTCAAACGTCCCTGCACTCTGTCCACCAGACACAGAAATACATGACACAGCCCTCTACACACAGCTACACACATCACAAACACACACACACACGCACGCACGCGCACGCACGCACGCGCACATACACACGCACGCACACACACACATCAGAAACACACACACACAAGCCCCTCACCTTATCCATCCGGTCATTCTGGACACCAAACTTCCCTCCAAAGCCTTTAGAATAATCTGGAAAAGGAAATAAGCAAAGGTCATTTCCTGTTTCACTTGATGACGATGAACCACAGCCAGCAGCATCAGAACTCGTTCTCCAGAGCAGATCTAAAACCAGCACCAACTGGGTTTTTGTCATGTTTCACTGTCACACCAGTGAAAGCGTAACGAAGGAGCTGGGTGCGAAGCCCTCTCTGCTCTGCAGAGGTTCAGATGAAGCAGACTGTGGTTGGACAAACAGGAGAGCTGCTGGAATCAAAGGACAGGCTGATGAGCTCATGCAAACCTGTAGAGAAGGAACAAAAAACAAAAAAACAAAAAACGGAGTGCAGACAGCGACAGCAGGACTGACAGAGGAATCTCAACATAAGCCAGACGATCGGGGGACAGGCAGCCATCTTGGCTCAATCTCTGCACTGAAGATCAGCCGTGTCTCTGAGGGGTCGCAGCACGAGGCCTCCAGAAAATGTTCTGTGGCGTTTTGACATCATGCACAAGCAAACAAACAGCATCACAGCAGGTGGCCGGGGAGGCGAAGGCCGAGGTGATGTATGGTCAGGGTGAAACTACGCCTGACACCAGGCTGGTTTGTAACAGGGCTCAGGCCACAGGGCGACCTTTACAACTACAGCCAGCCGCCGTTTGATTTGTGGGATATTAAAATAAACCTACGCTACACGACATCACCTGGCCCATAATGCCGTGGGGCAGGCACAAACACACGTATCAGCCACATACAGTGATTTAAAAAAAAAAATAGATAAAATGAAAATAATAGAAAAATGCAGAGGATTTGGGAGAAAGCTTCTACACGTGAGCAGCACAGACCTGACACAAACAGGAATGTAAAAAATATTCCGCTGATGACTACAAATCCATTTTCTCTGACTTCTTGACCGATAGAAACATCTCAGTGACACGTAGCCAAGAACAGAGATTCAGTTTCCTTTTACATTTCTGTAACTGACCAGAAATCCCATGAAACAACCAAGACTAGCCACACTCAGGAGCCGATGTGTCTGTGACTGGGAGCCACAGACACACGCAGCACAGACGTACTGACAGTTGGACTTTTGGTCTTTCCATGGGATTTGTTGACAGCAGGAAAACTGTAGCTTTATCTTTTAATATTGTCTGCTTTGTTCATGTTAGTCAGCTGATGCTGCAAAGGTGTGGGGGGGGGGGGGGGGGGTGGTAACAGTGCTGGGGTGAAGGGCTGTGGGTCGTGGGGGTTATCTGTGTCCGTCACTTAAAAGAAAACAACTGTTACGGAGGTGCCAGGGAAGGAGCATTAAGCTAAGAGGAAGGCTTTTTTCAGGGAAGTGATGGGTAAGGATCGGGGGGTGGGGATGGGGGGGGGGGATGGGGGGTCTGGGATGGGAGCTGGGGTTGGGTGGTGTGTTCAGGGGAGTATCTGTGCCTTTCTGGGACTCGTGCTTGGCCAGGCTCTCCTTGTGCTCATAGCCCAGGGCACACTGGTCCTGCCTCTCCACCTCTACCCCATACTGCCCTCCAAACCCACGCTTATAGTCTGCAACACAACACACACACACGGACAGACAGTCACCAACACGCATTACAAACACCCACATATTAAAAGACAAACATGTAGAGACAATGATTCACCTGACAGGCCTCTGAGGACTCAGAGACACGCACATGCTCAGTGATATGAAGGAGACATGTTATGTTCTTAAAGAGGAAAAACATTTCGCATGATGCCGACGATAAATGTTTAAAATCATCAGGTCAAAGCTGGACGCTGAACACGGAGCTGCTTCCTCTGTCTGCACCACACCAACCTCTCGCTTCTCTGTGGCTGCTTTCTATTTCTGACTCCTTTCTTTACCTGACCTCTCTCAGGAGAAAAGACCGATGGTGACATTTACTGACTGTGGGTACGTGCTCTTTCAAAACAAGGTCGGCCGACACAAAGTCTGCCGGGCTGGAAATGCCAAGCTGTGAATATGTGTAGAGCATTTACCTTTGTCAGTTTGGCGGGAAGCTATTTAAACGTCTAACTAACACATCACACTGGTTTATGAACAGCTGGGGACCACTGCATTTTAGAACTAAACTCTTCTTTCTGCTTGTGTTCTGGGATATTTACATTAAACTGTGCGATGTAAATATGATCTAACCTGCACCAAAATAAAGGCTGTTTGCAGCAGGGACTGTCCGGGCACACGCTGTTTCATGTACGTACAGAGCTGAACACCAAAAATGAACAACTCGACAATAAAAACGTTTTTTAGAGCAGACATCTTCCTAAGTGGGCCGAGAGGCTGGTTGCCATGCTGTGTAAGGGATATACAACAGAAGATAAAATTTGCTGGCAGCACACAAGTCGCCACATTTATAGTTGTGTTTTACAACAACTGAGAATCTGACTCAAAAACAGACTGGGAGTGAAGGAAGAAGGTCTTATCTGAAACGACTCGGCCTTTTAACGCTGCCTGCTGCAGTTACAAATGCAGAGCGAAGAGTTCATGAAGTGAATCTGGATATTTTTACCTTTTAAAGTGGCCTTGACTATCAGGAGTCTGAGCTTTGGAAAGTCGGAAAGCTGCGGATCAATGCAGGCCACACTGCTCGACCTTCTGAGGGAGGCTTTTCACAGCTTTTACAATGTTTGAAATGTTCATTTAATAATAAAAATTAAAAAAATAAAAGGTTTTTTCCTTGGACTTTTATTAATGCTGCTCTTTTTCTAATTAGCTCTGTGTGAGAGCGTCAGCTCTGGCTCTGACATGCAGTTTTAAATCTGAGCTCTGGTTCCACTTCCTCTTTCTAACCACAGACAGGAAGTTGTCGAGCTTTGAAAGACCACATCCAAAGCCACAATCACACCACATCAGAGCTGAGGAGCAGGGCTGAGAGGGAAGAAAGGTTCACAGTGAAAACACCGTGTGATAAACTCAGAGCAGACAACTTGTTAAGGCTGAGCTTCGGTGGAAATTCTCCCTGTTCACAGCTCGAAAAGTCAAACTGAGGGTTTGATGTTCAACAGTTTAAACCTGAGAAACGCGTGTGGCTCACAGGCTTTTCCCTGATGGAGAAAACAGCGACATTTGTTGTGAGATTCTTTATCTTTTTTTTATCTTATTTAACTTTCGGTGATGATTTAAACTTCAGTCTGTGTATTCTGCACACCTGAACACCTGCAGGTATCGTATTTATTCAGGTACAGACTTCCCAGAAGTAAAACCACTGACTGGAAATAACTACATTTCCATGCCTGTGTGTTTTTTGGACAGCTGCAGTGAAACCTTGTGCCGTATGTCTCCTAAAACCCACAGAAACCAAATCAGATCCAGTACCTTTCTGAGACTCGTGGAGCTGAAGTTTCTCCTGATGGTCCCATCCCAGGGCGGATTTATCCTGCCTGTCCGTCTGCACGCCGAACTTGCCTCCAAAGCCCTTCACATAGTCTGCAGAGACACGTGACGGGTGTTACGTACGCCGGTTATTTAAATACCTGATATAAAACATCCTGTTTCCTGGTTTGAAACACTGTGTGCAGCGACCTCGGTGCTGGTGGTGAAACAAAATCTCATCATTATGTTGTTAAACTCTAACATGAAACTCAGCTCAGTACTCTGTCATCAGGCAGGAATAATCTCTGATGTCTGAAGAACACAGATTAGTTTAACAGTTAATAAACTTCTGCACCAGTTTTTCTGGCTGCTTTAACACAGGTGTAGTACAGACAGGTGCGCTGTTATCAGAACATGTGACCCAGTTATCGCAGCTCGCACCACGTATGCAAACACAGCCTGAGCCCAGGTTCACCCACGCCTTCCACCACAGCCCGACCTGCAGGCTGCTGCTGGGCAGTAACGTCTGTGCAGGCGTGTCAGGCGAGCAGCTACAGGCAGAGCCGCTCTGCTGCGTTCAGACTGAGGCCAGGCGAGTCGGGACAGACACGGAGCTGCTGATCTCACATCAGCAAACATCTTTACCTTTACTGTACAGTTCTTGTTACTCGTCGCTGCTGATTCATTTCTCTGCTGTTTCTATCACATGTACGTTTTAAACCTTTCACAGTTTTTACTTCTTTACACACTGAGGAGTGAAAGAAGCTTCTACTTTAAATCAACGTTTGCTCAACAGTTAACAAGTCAAATAAAACAGAACACAACTGTAACTTCACCAACAATAACATGGAAACATGTACAGATATATTTACATCCTGACTCTGCCGTCGTACTCCCCGTCTGGTGTTGAACAATCTCATCCAAATATTTCAAAGCAGAAAATTCAAATACAGTAGATGGTGGTTAAACTACCTCCACCCTGAAACATGATGAGTCAGCTGTTAATACATTTTACTGCATTTTTTTATTGGTGCAATTGTTCGTCATGATACCGACCTTTCTGCGACTCGTGTCTCTCCGTTTTGCCCTGGTACTCGAAGCCCACAGCGCTTTTGTCCACCTTGTCGGTCTCAACACCAAACTTGCCACCAAAGCCCTTCGCATAATCTGCCGACGGGCAGAAGCACAAGAGGAAGATGGGGGAGAAAAATGCAAAGTTAGGACAGGAAGAGGCAGAGAACTTTACTGTGTAAACACTTCCTGTGTTTCCATAAACGTGTTTCTCCTCATGCGTCTTCTTTGTTGGTATAAAATAAGATCTGACTTTGGTGCAAGTCAGCAATAATTCTTCCAGAGTCATGTTTGTGATTTGACTCTAACGTTTTAAGAGGAATGTGTTATTTGACACTGGGGAAAACAAACTTTACATCATCATCATGCAGCTGAGGAGGCTAAAATAAAATAAAGCCATTGACTGGAAGCTTGTATAAGCAGACAAAGGCTGAGGAATGAAGGAGGAGCAAATGCAAAATAAGTTGACTTGTCAGGACCTGTGCGGAGCTGCGCTCACTGACTCGGGCCAAGTTGTTTGTGTGTGTGTGTGCGTGTTAGTGTGTATCCGTCAGCCACATTTTCTCCACATGTCTCCGGTTAATGGGAATGCCGCATGGCAGGAAGTCTAGACAAACCTTTCTGGGACTCGTGTTTCTCGGTTTTGCCCTGGTAATCGAAGCCCATTGCGCTCTGGTCGACACGATCTGCCTGCACTCCGTATCGCCCCCCAAACCCAGTGGTGTAGTCTACACAGCAAAGCAGGGGGGGGCAAGGGTCAAAGGTCAGGGTGAAGCAGCATGGTAGATGTGGTCATGGAGCAGCCCAATTCCAAATTCCCCATCAGCACTTACCGGCACGATCCAGAGCTGAGACAGAATCTAAACACTTCAGACTCAGTCTATCACTATCACACCGTCACATCCAGCTGAGTTTAGGAGATGCACTCAGACTAAGTCATGATCTGCTCTGTTCTTTAAGAGTGACAGCACTGAAGAACCGCTGGAATTGGGCAAATGTTCTGCACTTGTATGCAGGATACAGTGGAGGGGGCACAACACAAAGGGGGCGACAGTATGGAATCATGGGAATGCAGCCTTAGAAAACTAGACGCTAAGAAGCCAGAGCGGGCACCGGGGTCACTGGTTAACATGTATACAGCACAGTCTGTGAGTGTATGAGTAGTGTGGTTCGGGGCTCTCCTCCGGGAACACTGGACCTCTGACGTTACAGTGAATTTCAGTTACCACTTTAACCTTGTTTCAGTTTAAATCCAATGTGCCGGAGTACAGAGGCCAAAACCTGTAAACCTGCCACTGACACAACACCTACAACCTGTGCTGGAAATTATAATGTGCCAGAAAAAAAAAAACCAAACACAAAACAACAACAGCTTAACAAGCCAACAGCATTAACACATTTTCCAGACACGGTCTGTCTGTGCAGCAGGATCCCGGCAGAGCAGAGATCAGGCGGCACACGTGGTCCAGACGGCCAGCAGCCAAATGCTCATCAAACTGCTGGTGCCTGCTGGAAAATGTGTCTCCTGCAGGCAATCTGAAGCTCGTGCTGTTAACGGGCTGGACATATTACTGACGCGTCCACTGAACAAGGGAGTCAGTCCCATGCCCTGGACACGGCTGCACGGGACTGGAATTTATCCAGAGACGTCTGCCAAACCAATCTACCACTACAGGTGAGGTGGGGCAAAGGCAGACATGCAAAAAGACAACAAGTTGCGACATCACCTTTCTGCGAAGCGTGTTTCTCCGTCTTCCCGGTATACTCGAAGCCCACGGCAGACTGCAGCGAGAGAAGAAGAAGCAACACACATTCAACTAAAAGCTTTTACAGAGGCTCTCAGCTACAGGAGATGTTTGTTCCTCATCAGGGAGGCTGGCATTTTATACATCAGCAGAAATCATGTCAGTGCTGTTCAGTTGTGGACGGTCACAGGAAATACCTGGTCAACACGGTCCGCTTGCACACCAAACTTTCCTCCAAAGCCCTTGGACGTGTCTGTCTGGGAGCAGTGCTTGGACAACTTGCTTTGGTAATCGTGACCCACAGCAGACTGTGAAGAAGCACAACACAACACAACGGGCCTAAGGGAAGGTCTGAGGATGGGAGGAGTCAGGAAGAGAGCAGCACGGCTGTTTGAGGCGCCGACACCCGACTCACCACGGACGCACACAGTGTGGAGTAAACACAACGCTCGGTCATCACATTCATGCTGCAATGACCACACAGCCCAGAGAGAGAAAGGTGTGGATGGACAGAGCTGCTTGCCAGGGAAAGATTATCGAGTGTGAAATGGCCCCTGGCACTCTCTCTCTCTCTCTCTCTCTCTCACACACACACACACACACACACACACACACACACACACACACACACACACACACACACACACACACACACACACACACACACACAGCTGCCGGGGCTCAGAGGACTCTGAGGGCATTTAGATTTGTATGTTGGCTTTTCAGATTTTCAGTGAGATCTCTCTTAGAAAATCTCCGATTCTCAGACAGTGAAGCGAACCAGGATGTAGTGAGCTGGTTTATATTTCACTTCAAAAAGTTTTATTCCTAAAAAAGTGGTGCAAAAAATAAAAGCAGCAGCCTGAGGTTTTATCTGTCCTTCCATCGAGCTATTTTTAACCCACACTCTGTAGAACAGCTTCACGTGAAGGTCTTCAGAATAAAGTGACGAGTGGGAACGATGGATGAAAAATTGTCAGCTTCGATATTACTTTTCCTTCATCACCACTTCATCACACAGCCATAAATCTGGGACAGAGCTCTTTGGACAGACCAGTGTCCGTTCCAGCTTCATCTGACCGTTCGCCTGTGAGAACAGGTCCCGTGTCGTCTCGTACCTTGTCCATGCGGTCCTGCTGAACTCCAAACTTTCCCCCATATCCATGAGAGGCCTTTGGCATCGTCTCCATCTCCTTCTGCTTCAAGGAGGTGTGCTCCGTCGACACCGTCTCACGCAGCTGGTGGATACTACGCCGAGGGAGGACAGAGTGAGGACACGCATTACGGGGCTTTCAACAACCCATTTATAGTGACAGAATAATGATTTGCTTCCTTACTCTATGTGCTCCTGGTGTCCTGAACCGGCCACCGTCTTGGCCCCCCAGCGCTGCTCCTTCTCTGATACGTCATTCTAACAATCCAGGAAAAGAAAAAGAGGTTTAATGTCAGCGGCAGGAAGCGGTGATGAGGACAGTGAAGGAGGACGATGAGGTGTGCGCAGGTACCTCAAAGTCAGGGTCGGTCTCCCAGTCGTCCCCTCCATCATCTGCAGCCACTTTGACTGACTGTCCTGCTGCTGCCTTCCACATCTTTACTGAGCCTCTGCCACACAAACTGAAACACAGCAAAATATTATTTGAGAAAAATTATTGTTTACAGGTACAACGCTATGAGACGGACAAAGGAAGCAGACGTGTTTAGACTATGAACTGTATTTTTCTGTCTCAGTTGTGTGTGTGTCTGAGCAACAGTGCAAACTTATAATGACATGAAATAAAACAGAGAAAAGAAGCAAATCCAAAGAAATGAACGGACGTTTTTTTTTAACTTGAAAAATTACTTAAACAATTATCAAAACGGCTATAAATGAGTTTTTACTCTGTCTAAATAACAGGTTAACCTGCTAAGTACTGCTTTGACAAAACCGACAGTGATCAATAATCAATATCAATAACTGGATGTCACTGAGAAAGATGCTGAATCACAGCTAAATGGCCGTGAGTGTGTTGGCGTGTCTGGCTCTGGATGATCTCCGGTGATCTGGCATCTAACTGGGACAAAAGCTCTCTGTATGAACCCCAGTTCCTGAGTCAGCACAATGTGGGCAGTCAGCATCTGTGTTCAATCAGAGGCTGCGGGAGACGTGGCTCCCTTCACCTCAGGAGAGGGAGCCGAGGAAACGTCTCCGGACCAGGAAGCAGCAGCAGCCTGGCAAGTCCCAGCGCTCACCGTGTGTTACATGACAGCAGTGTGTCCCACAGCACAACCACACCCATCTGCCCCGAACCCCGAACTATTTCATCCCTCCGAACAGGCCTGAGGAGGAGTCACTTAGAAGTGACCGCGGAGAGTGAATGAAGTGTGGATAACGAGGAGCAGCTGGCGGGACTCGGGAATCCCGATGCGTTCGCCCGATTTCCGTGTGAGGACGCAAGTTAGCTCGTTGCTAACGTTAACGTCGGGCAGTCCGGTTCAGGCAAAGTAGGTCAGGCCGCATTTATCAGAACTGTTGTCTCCAAACGTGTGGATTCATTTCCACATGAAGACACAGTTAATTTCACGTCGCCGCGGTGTTTTCTGCGGACCACCGACACAACCGTCCGCGCACCGTGTTTTAAGGTTTCATCCTCAGGCTCTGGAATCGGGATGAACACCCCGGGAATGGCCACGTCCAAACCGGGGCATTCAACGTTCAGTGGCCAGCAGCAGTAAAATGTGTCTCTGTGTTTGTTTGTGTTTTATTTAGCTGTGACACGGTAATAGCAGTGACTGTGGCATTTCCTGTTCCAGTTTTCCAGTCAGCTAGCTAGCTAAAGCTAACATGCCTTCTGGAATACCTGACTCAGCGAGAGCCTCCTGCCGACGGCTTCCTTCATTTCCACCGCTCAGGTGTTAAATACTCACCGTGTACGACAAACGGAGCCGCGACCAGAGTCTGGACTGGGTTTTTAAAGTTGCCCCGGTGGATGGTGCCCGCTCCCGGCTCTGGGTTTGATGGGGAACCAGTTGCGTTACAGGTATCTGCTCTCCCTCTGTCCGCGGCTCTTCCGGCTCTCCCAGTATCCCGTTCTGTGACGTCAGGAGTGGGCGGGGCATGTAACTTTTTTTGGCTAATTTTCCATAAAAGAAAAGAAAAACCTTTATTAGTCCTTCAGTGGGGAAATTTCATTTAGCAACAGCAGGGGTACAGTACAGTAAGTAAAAGTAAAAATATAAAAGACTAATATGGCCAGAACAAGATTAAATAAACACTATTCCAACAGTAGAATAACTAAGAGACTAAACTAAGAAAATAGCTGCTGTAAAAAATAAAATATACATACATAAATATGAGATGGAGATTGTTGAGTTGAGTAATAATTGAGTCATTGCACATTGATATTACACTGACAGTTGCATGGAATTGTAACCAAGTTTGTGTGTTAACAGTGCTCATTATAGAGTCTGACAGCTGCAGGAAGGAAAAATCTTCTAAATCTGTCCTTCACACACCGAGGGTGGAGCAATCTGTCACTGAAGCTGCTCTGCAGAGCTGGCAGGACGTCCCGCAGGGGGTGGGACTCATGGTCCAGCATAGATGAGAGTTTTGCTAGGAAAATGTGAATTAGAGGGGAAACTCCTGATTTTTCCTCCTTTAAAAACATTAGATTGTGGCGCTACAACAGTTAAATCGATTATTCTGATTTTTTTCACACTGATTAAGTTTTGAACTCAAAGCTCATTTGCGCAACGCACATTTTGAACATTGAAATTATTCATTACACCACCTGCATATAAGTTGTATGAATTATCTGTGTTTATCAGGTTTGTTGTTTTTTTTAAAGCTTCTGATTTTATTATATTTCTTTTGAAATGTATTTTAATTCCTCCCTCCTCCTGTAACTGCAGAAGAATTTCAGTTTCTTCACATGATAAAAAAGTCTTGAGGAGACTTGAAAACCTGAAAAGTTCTTTTTAAAGCTTCCAACACATTTGTTTTTATGAGCACATACCTGGTGTCAATGAATTATGTTTTCAAAATCACATTTTTATTTAAAAGTTCAGAACAAAAATGATTTAAGCATCATTTATAGCTGAGTAAATCTGTAATAAATTATTAAAACTTTATTGGAGGACTTGTTTTCTGACAGCAGTTTAGATCACTTTCTTTCACTCTGACATAAAAAAAAAAAATTCTGTTGATCAGCCTCAAAAAACCTAAAAAATCTGATTCAGTTTTGTGAAACAATAAAACACTGAAATTGCAACGGGGGGGTGACACTTATCACAGGTACTGTAATTGATAACATTGCAATTTGGTACTAATTATAGGAAAAGATGAATTTTGAACAAACTTTTATTCATTTGTTACTGGAAATTCTTCTGTTTGTGTGGACACTTTGACCTGCAATCCACCGACTACAAGACTCAAGCAACTGACGGGAGTTAAATTATGTTAAATGTACAGACTGAACAATCTCCATTCCCTATAATTAGCATCAAATTACAGTTCTTTCCAGGAAACTCCTGGGAAATTACTCAGAAATGAAAGAACCACAGAACAAAGCCTTACTGAACAGTGCACACTCGTCGCTGCAGGCTGCCTGAAAACTGAGACAGGTGAGCTGAGGTGCTGCCAACTGATCAGGATTATAAAAAGAGATTTACAGTTTACAAGCACAACAACTGAGAAACCTGAGTCCTGTGAATTATGAAAGAGTAGCAACCATTTTAAAAAGCATCAACCACTTTCTTCTCAGTAAAACTCCATTTGCAGACACTGTGTTTGGACATGGAACAATCTGTTCTCATACTCAACAAGGACCTTTTCTATTTTCCTTACTCTGTTCCTGGTGAAGCAGGCGGTCTGAGGAAACCAACAAAAACACAAATTCTTCTTGAAAGGAGAAGCGTTAGCCTTTTCATCTGCAGTGGAAAATAAGTTTCAGTATTTTATTGAAAGTAAGCAATAAATAATACTGTGATAAAAATAGTTTATAAGTACTCAGACTGTACATCATTGTTACAAGATCAGAAGATTCAATGGGTAGAGCAGGAATAAAACAGCAACACGATTTGCATTGTGTCTACGTGACTACATCACAAACAGGAAAAAAAAAGCATCGCTACCTTAAGCGTTAACTAAATGTAGTGTGAAAGAAAACTCTTCGGTTCCTCCTCATTCACCATGAACACTAACGGTGGAACCTGTGTTGTGAAAGTAGACGGGACAAAATTAGACATGAGGAGCTTTGCCACATTCAGAGGAACAAACTGGGGCTTTAGCTCTGAAAGTATAAGTGACGCAACACAACGTGGGTGAGTAATAAATAAGAACAGACGACAGGAGTTAAGAAACAATAAGGCTTGATATGAAAACTTCGTACAAAGTGTTTTAAAAAAGGTTTGTGGGTGGATCGCACCGCCTCCAGGGTTACGTAGTCACAGCGGGGATCGACTGAGGCCTCGGTGAAGTTGGTCCATCGAAGGAGTTTCCACACTTTGGACTCATCCGTACGTCTGAAGTCCTCCTGTACGAGTGAGCCTGTCTGCGTGTCTCTCCAGAGTGAGGAAGGTTTGTTTTTGTTAAAGGGATGCACAGGGTGTGGGTCGGGTGGGGATAAGTGGAGTAGTTTCCGCATGCAAGGTCAACTACAGAGAACCTGGAATTCTGTTTTCACTTGCATCCGAAAGTAGCCCTCTGTTTTTTGTTTTGTTTTTCGCTACTGTCATATGGCTTTAATTCTTAAATTCAAGAGTTTCATTTTGGTATCGCAGATATGGAAAATAAAGAAGAGAAAAGGAAAATATTCTGTGTTTCACATGATATCTGTTGCCACCATCACCTGGCTTGCCAGCAGTTATTTTACAGGTGATGGATGACTCACAGTGCTGAGCAGGTTGTGAAACAGTCCAACAACTCCAGCAATTTGTTTGATATTCACACATCCATTGACCTAAGAGCTGCATTTACACAACATCACAGGTAACAAGCTACAAAAATTACAACAGTTAAAAAGGGCAAAGTATATGAATTAAGTTATATCACATATCAAAGTCACTTAAGCATATATTCAGTGATTAGAGTTCAAATCAAAGAGGAAACAAAACATACATCTGGTCAATAGAATCAGGATTATAAAAAAAAGATTAGATAAAATGTCTGTTGGTAGAAATATACAAACTCCAGACAAGTGAAACATTCAGTTACATACATCTGAGAGCTGAGCTTAATATGGGCACAGTGGAGAAATGTTTATGCTTTTAAAAAGTGGGTTGATTAAGGGGATAGAGGCAAAAAAAGGATAACATAGTAATTCTAAACTCAATTAAATGTCCCATTGGTTTACATAAATATAACAAATGCAGATAAATCTAGAACTTTTCCTCTAGAGATACTGAGATTGGTGAGTAAGGTCTTTCTCTGTGATGACAACAAAAAAAACAAACAAACAAACATCAGTTTAGTGTCCTTGCAAGTGATTTCAGTTCATCATCCTGGTCTTGAATGCGGGGAATTCCCCTTCGTCTTCTGACCAGCGGTTACCTATAGAAATAATGAGGATAAACTGAGAAGGGGGAAAGAGAGATGAACGGACACGAGAGGGGAAGCAGGACAGAAGCCAAGGAACGGGTGGGAGAGAGACAAGGGGACAGAGAGGAGAGGCGTAGAACGTGCGTTATTAGAGCCGACAACTCCAGAACAAGAAAGCTGCGTTCTGCTTGGAGAGAGACGGCGCAGCTCTGCAGTGAGGGAACAGCCGAACTAAAGGCTCCGAGTGTACACGTGCTTCTCGTATGGAAATAACGGTTGATGCGTGTTGTCTTACCGTTGTGTGTTAACAAGAGTAGGTCCTGACTGTGGCAGTGTCCAGCCTCTGTATAGACTGACTTCCTGCGTTTCCATGTTGGCAGAATCACATGCAGAAACATGCCGTTAGTTACAGCATCATGAACACACGGCAAAGCAGCAAAGCCGCTCACGCAGAATTCAGAGTACGTGAGGAAAAAAGGGCGAAACTGCCCATCAGAGACGTTTTATTTGAGTGAGTAGCAGCAATGACAGAGCATATCACACACACACACACTCTCACTCTCACACACACACACACACACACACACACACGTGCACACACACACGTGCACACACTTCTGGCACTCCTTCCTCTGCTTACCGTCCATCGGGCTCCTCTTTGGCTGTGTGGAGGGAGATGCCGCGCTGCTGCTCGTCACTCGGAAGTTGGCGGGGAGCGTGTCTGATGTACCCAGGGACATCCCCCTCATGTCTTTGGGCCTGAACTTCTTTCTCCATGAGGGCGCTCGGCGGAAGTTCTTATCGTCATCCTTGAACACAGGCACAGTAAAGAAAGAGGATCGAGAGAGGTGTGGAAAGGAGAGGAAGTTGTTTTCACACATAACTTCTCACTTGGTTTGTGTCACTGTGTTGGTATGTGTGTGTGTGTGTGTGTGTGTGTGTGATGTGTGTGTCTGTTTGTCACCTCTTCCATTCTCCTGTCTGTGCCAACGGCCAGCAGACTGTTGTATTCACGCTCGAGAGCTGCTCGGGCCTAGAAAAGAGAGACGTGAGGAGGAGAAGCACAGATTACTCATTACTCATTCTACTCATTTAACTCTAAATGAGACTAACCAGAGCTGACCTCTCTGTTCTGTTCATCAGCCTGTCTGTAAGGGAACCTGCGTGTGTGTGTGTGTGAACCTGAGTGTTCTGCGTGGGGATCTGTAACAGCAGGGCCAGGGCGTTGTGATCGAAGGTTTCGTCCAGGGCGAGCAGAGCTCCGTGGACTCCGCTCTCATAAAGGTTGCTGCTGTACTCCTTCAGTCCAATGGCCTGAACCCAGCTGATCACGCGCTCATTGCTCCACACCAGCACATCTGAAGAAACAGAACCACGACAGAGAAAACCAGCTTAGGTGTAATTCACAGAACACTGTGTCTTACAGTGTGACTTAAAGAGGTAAATAACTGAGTGGGTGTGAGTGTATTCATGAATCTGACCTGCAGGGTGTCCGTTACCTTTCACCTCCAGCTGAGATTCTTCTCTCCTCCTCTCCAGCTCCTTCCTGTCGTAGTTGAGCCTCCTCAGACACATGACTCCACACTGAAAACTGTTCCTGTTGCAGGGAAACACAGACGGTTTGTTATTGTTTATCTGCATCACCTCATTAGTTGTTAAAGACTCTTTTAGTTAGGTTCTTGCGTGTGTATCAGTTTCTAGACAACAGAGGAATAAGCAGTATCAGACTCTGGATACACAGAAAATAGTTCTTATATGGGAGAATGTCGCTGTTGGTCTGGTCTCTTCAGGGATTTGCTAAATGTCGTAGTTTAATGTGATTTACCTGTGGAAGCTATCCACCATTTTCAGCTGTCCTCTCAGGTCCTTCTTGGTGAGGTGGTCGAGCATGCGGGCGTCCACCAGGGACTCCATGAAGTAGGAACGGTACTGCGGCAGACCCAGGCTGGGCAGCCACTCGTTACCAATCCACTCGTGGTTCATGTCTCCGTACGCCAACGTCTATGGTCAGAGAGGAGAGGGTTCAGCCTGCTGGATGCCTTTCGCTGATCAACCTCAATCTGATAAATCCTAATGGGACTGGTGATTAACTAAAGGCAGACACATTTCAAAGATTGCTCTACTGAATGTTCGCCTTTATGCATACAGTTCTACAGCAATATTAAAACATTCTGTCTGCTGGAGGTGCTTAATTAGAACAATCAATTTCCAATTAAAATAATTTAGCACATAAGAATTCCTTCATGTACTCTGACCTGTTGTAAGTTTTCTGAAGTGTGTAAAGAATCTTTTAATCATCATCTTAAACTTTGAGTTATGGAACAAAGGCCTGTAGTTAATCAACTGTAATGTCAGACTGCAGACTGATCGGGGTGTAAAATATTTACCAACTTTGGTCCCATTTAACTAAATATAATGTTCCCAGGCTTTATTGGACGAGTTATGGCCTTTCTTACTGTCTGCACGCCTGTTGGTTAACTCCTCTGATGCTGTGGTTTTTACACAGGAAACCTGTCACACTGCAAACTAACCACAAGTGACAAACCCTGTGATGATAAACCAGCCGCCGCAGGTTTCCTGCTGAAAACTCACGCCTGCACTTCAGCACGACGACCACTAGATGCAGCCACTGAGTCGTTACTAAAAAGTCCAGCTACAGCGAGTACAAATACTCTGACTCTAAAATACATTATGAGGCTGAATGGGAGGTAAAAAAAAAACAAAACTGAGATCAACAAATAGCATTTTGTTAATATGCAGTATCTCTGGCAGCTACTTTACAGCCTCTTTTCCATTAATCTATCTAATTTATTTATTAATCTATAATTTTGTCCCGAGCCGGTTTTGTCTGGACCAGAGATCAGACCCTCAGTACTTCCAGGCTTCACTGGGGTATTTACTCTACACCTGCCCACTACTTCAGGTGTCTGGCTGCAGTTAGTATTTAGTGAGGGTTCAAATTCAAATGGCCCTGCCGGACAGGTAAACTAAGAAAAAAAAAAATGGCACGCTTTAACCGAGAAATGATCTGGAAATAAATACAGAGGGAAAACTGTGACATCTCCTCTACGAGACGTTTTTAAAAAGAATAAACACTGAGTTAAAGATGGTGTTGAGAACAGTGAGCATAGGTGGGGTTCTGGGGAACGTGTGCAAACCTGGGCCCAGCTACCCTCGTCATCCTCCTGGTGTTAACATGGTTAGAGTGAGCATGGTGAGAAGAAAAGACAGGCGAGGGGTTAGTGAGGCAGCAGTGCTGGGTTAGAGCAGCTTCATGTGGAAAACCTCATTCGAAGAAACAGAACAACAAAGCAGACAAATGGATGGTAAAGCATCACAGAGGAAATAAAAACATTAACACTGCAGGAGTGGGCAACACGGATGAAATCCTCCATTATGGATTATAACCATTATGTCATTTCAGATTTTGATAACACTAAAACATGATGATGAACAAAGTTCCTGAAAACTGACAGAGAAACTGTATCGATGGTAAATTCAGCATCTGACAAATAAAATGAGTGAACCACGTTGATGCTGCTCACTGATTAGCATCACTGCCGCAATATAATGACATATTAAACAGAATTTACCATGGTTTATATTGTTTTACAGTGAATATCATGATATTGCCCAAACCTCATACATCACATTGTTCCAAAAACAGCTAAAAAATAATTTAAACCAATGATCAAAGGTGTCAGTGGGAGGGAGTCTATCATGCTCAGTATCTGGTGCTCAGTACAAGGCATCTTTTACCTTTCACCAAAAAGACAGACAACAAAGGCAGCAGCTGTTTTTATAGCGCTAACACACATACACACAAAACACTAGCTAATGTAAAAGCAGACACACACACACACAGTATCTGAGGTCTAAACAAAGAGAGGAGAAAACTGCTACTATCAACGAGCAGGACAGAAAAACCACAAACAAGCAGAGAGGAAAAGGAGGACTGTTCCAAGCTGCCGTGTGAGTCTCCGAGAAGCCAGAAATTGTGCGATGCAATATTTTAGATTAATAATGGAACAATCAACCACGGTAACGTGTCAAACGTAAACATATGCATGCAGTGAGTGAAGTCTGTCTGTCCTGACGGCAACTTGGAACGAGCCTCGACAGTCAGCACAGATGTGAGAAGCCACCGGTGTCGAGCCGATCAGGATTGACTAACCGTGGGAGGTGTGGCTGCCAAACTTTCCATTTCTTCATGCGTGACCCAAACATTTCCTGTGGTCTGACCGTTTGACACCCCCCAATCACAAGTGAGAGACGCACACAAAGAGGGACGAGTGATGAAGGACAGACAGGACGGGATGGAGAGAAAATCAAGAAGTGCTTGTTCATTTATTGTTAACACTGTTAGCAAAAGAATGAGTTAAAATCAGACCTAGCTTGTTCCCATCATTAGTGCGTGTTAAGTATATAAGCAGTTAAAAAGTGAATGCAGTAAAAGTTTCATGCTCACACAGTGTGGACAGAGATAAAAGGAATCATCAGGCCTTTAAAAGTGTCTCAGCAGTATCTGCTTTAAGGTGGCAAACAGCTACGTGTGTGTGTGTGTGTTCTGTAAACATTTTAACCCCACAGATAAGTACCGTTCTCGAGGTGGGTGGGGCAGACGGGCTGGTGAGAGACATGATTTCCTGGATTGCCAGGCGTAGCTTCAGGCGATGTAACGGGTTGCTGATTCCGATCTCCCTCTGGATCTCTGTGTCCGACAGCGCCGACATGATGGCTCCGCTCTTCACATTGGCACGGCACGCAGCCACGTACCAGGCTGGCATGCCCACCCACAGCTGCTCAGGGAGGGGCAGGTGAGAGACGGTTAAACAGACGGTTAAACTGGATAAATGCTATTAGACGTATCTGAACGGTTTTCGGATTAGATGCGTCTGTGCCGTACCTCCAGCCAAACCACAACGGTTGGTCCGTCCCACTGGGCGAATGGCAGGCCCTGCCTGCGAGCCTCTTCCAGCAACTCATGCCTGAGACACAAAATATAAATTAAAGCCAATATGCAGTAAAAGTTCAAACTGCCAAAAGATCAACTACGTAGCCACGCACCCAAATCCACAGAGCCCATCAATCAAATTCACCTTTTGATGAATACACAAACCCCAAGACATCGACTGACATGCACAGTCCAAAC
Organism: Toxotes jaculatrix; assembly: GCF_017976425.1. NCBI lineage: Eukaryota > Metazoa > Chordata > Actinopteri > Toxotidae > Toxotes > Toxotes jaculatrix. The sequence goes on along the minus strand of NC_054394.1, from coordinate 31,123,754 downwards.
AGAGAGCAGGAGTTTGAGAGAAAACAAAGAGACTGAAACCCAGGAAGACTCAGAGACATACTCATCTGGAAAACCTTCAACAGAGTGTCATTAATTAAAAGTATTAACAAAACACCGGCCTATAGAGACCAAAGTGTTTGTCAAAACCTCCTCCGCCTTTTTCAAGCCTTGACTGCCCAGGTTCATCCAGATGGGTGTTTTGTTAAACCTCTGAGAGACGACCTGGGGACACAGCCAGGGCTTCAGGACTGAGGAACTTTATTAGTTAGTTAAGTTTTCTCCCAGAACCAGTGCTTTCAGAGTCCACTTACAAAGTACACTTATCATAGACGCATTCCTCTACGGCTGTAGGGGATGTAACATGCACAGAGGGAAGCGTTTAGGACAGAGGAACCTCTGCAATAGCTTTGTGAACATTGTACGTTCATGTCATGCACATTCTCAGTTTGTCATAAAGGATCGATGCCATTGGTGGGAGGAGGTTTCTGAGGTCGGTGGGAGAGAAGCTTTTAATTCAAGCTTCTCTGAAAGCTGTTTGAGTTCACCACCATGGAAAACGAGTGTTAACTGCTGCTATAAAATGAAGAAAGCTGCTGTACTTGGCCACTAGATGGGGCTGTGCGACACACAGGGCCATCCTCTGTTTAGCAGATCTGCCATGATATGTCCAAAGGCACATTCTTGTCGTTGCTTCAATTAAACTCTGAGGACATTAGCAACAGCACAGTGGTTCTGCTGACTCTGTTTATTACATGACTGTTTTCAAACTTATGGACACGGCCACTCACGAAAAGCCAACTATTTGGATAAAATGCTCCAATAACTATCTTTCCTGTAGCTGCAGTTGTGCATAACTTCATGCTCCGACAGGAAAACTGCAAGAGGAAAATTTGTCACTCACTAAAAATCAGCACACACACATTCCTGTTAGTTAAGCTCCTCTGTGGAAAGCAGGGTAAAGAGCAGCATGGAAAAGCCATCAGACATTCGGAGGGACAGTTGTTTGGGGTCCTCAGTTATTGGTCAACGTGAAGCCAAGTGTGGGAAGAAGATAAGGCAAAGCAAAAGCAACATGAACCAACTTACCCTGTCTTTGGACTACACATGGAATGAGAAGGGGATGATAAAAAAGAAGAGGGAGGTTGGCAAAACAACACAGAGAAAGAACGAATTGATGCTAATTTAAGAGCTACATGGAAGCAAAACAACATTCATGGTGTTGGCAACATATCTCACAAAACTAAGAATGAAGGAAAAAAAAATCTTTGTGGGAGATGGCTGCAGTGGAAATGACTGGGTGTGGGATGGGAGGAAGATGAGCTGATAGAGGAGTGAGCGTGAGCCAGGTGGCAGGGGGTGAGCGTGTGAGCCAGACCTGGACTACAGCAGGAGCACAGAGCCCACGGTAACACTCAGGGACATTTACACTATAAACACCGTACTCCTGTATAGGCTTCCTGTATAATAAGCTGTGATCCTGTCATCTCTAAACTTCATTCTTAATCTAGATTAATTATAGAGACCAGGGAACTGTGAGGGAGACACCTACTTCTTCTGCAGCTTCCGGCTCTTCTCGGCGGGGCCTCCCAGGGTGCCCATTCCTAAGCCGTCCTTAGGAGAGTTCTCTGCCTCAGGAGTGCCAGCTAGGAACATAAACAAACACCTTGTTCTCAGCTGTGACATGAACTGGAACTGCAATACAGGCAGCATGGAATGGAACGATTTATAAATGAACATGTGCTGCCGATCGTCTGACCTTGGCTGGGGGAGTCCTTGCCGGGAATGCTGGGTCGGCCCTTCTCCTTCTTTCCAAAGAGGCGTCCAATGGAAGACTTGATACTCTTCTTCTTGGCTGCTTTGTTGAGGGAGTCCTGGCTGCTGTTACTACTGCTGGGGTTACTGCCCTGGCCGTCTTGCAGGCCAGCCAGACTGCAGGACCAAAGGGAAAGTGATCAGATGGAGCGTGAGAAGAGACGAGACAGAAGACAAACCAAAAGAACTATGAGGAAAAATTAACTGTCTTCAGGTAACATGCACAGATTTTACCCTCGAATGTCTCTAATGTCCTCATGGCTGGCAGCGTGCCCTGCGTCTCTGTTTAGGCGCATGGAGCGTGGGGTGGTGGGGGGTGACGTCTCACATCGGATGGTGGCTTTGTCGTCTTGAGCAGACTGCATAACAGCGGGAGAGACACATGTTAGTGCGGTGGATCATTCCAGGTTTTACTCTGAGCCCAAACCCAGAAGAACTAAGCCTGCGGGAGTTTTGGGAGCAAAGAAACAAATGTGATAAAATACTGCAGCAAAACAAAGGCAGTCCTGCTAATCTTCAGATTTTGGTATAGCTAATGTTGATGTCTCATCCTGGTGAGACCCAGTTGCAACAGATGAAAAGGATTCATGGATAAAATCCTGAAAGCATATTAAACGACTAAAACACAAGCTGCTGCTAAAGCACCAAGGCACACAGTGGCATTGCTTTGCTCATTCATTTCAGTTCACCCACTGTTACTACTACAATATTTTGATTTCCACTTCAGACTGTAGCTTGAACAGTTCCGTTAACATTTATTCAACTGGCAAAACTGTTGCAGACTGATTTTCTATCGTCCCGATAAGAGACGACTCCACTGAGACACCACAGAAAGACACCGTGGGTAATCACAACAAGAGTCTCGTTATTTTACAGCATTTTAGAATCGGTTTTTGAAAGTTTATGGAGGAGTATAGTTTCATACTGGGTGCTGAACTGTGGGGTGGGATGGAATAAAGAAATCAAAGCTGAACATTGTGGATTACACTTGGGGGCGAGGGTTGGAAGATGAGGGGAGTGAGGATAATGGAGAGGGAGCTGACAGAGCCCTGTACAGCAGGTCTCTAGTTTACCTTCCTGCGGTGCTTGCGCAGGTCACTAGGCTGAAGCATGGCAAAAAAAGGAGAGAGGAGAAAAGCAGTTAGTGAGACGCACAACAGACCAGCAGTGGAACCAAGCCATGCACAAACACACGAGAGCAGGAAATCAGAACAAGATACACATTTACTCATGTCACTGGCACTCGCACACACACGCGCACACACACACACACATGCACACGCACGCACATACAGACACACACACACACACACACACACACAAACACGCACACAGACACACACACACACACACGCACGCACGCACGCACGCACGCACGCACGCACGCACACACACACACACACACACACACACAAACACGCACACAGACACACACACACACACACATGCACACGCACGCACACACAGACACACACACACACGCAGAGACTGTTGGTTTAATTGTGCAATGAAGACGTGCAGTTCTTGGGAAAATAAAGAGCACCACCCCACCAAAGCAGGAGACACTGCAAAACAACCACACTGGAGGCTGAGTCAGGACGGGTTAGGATGGGTGCAGCTTCGCTCCAGGAAACTCAGAAAATCAGAAGGTGAAGCGCAGACTTTTATACTAACACTAAGATTTCAGTGGAATCTCGGTATCAGTCGGTATCTGAGACAGGTTACTTCTGATAACATCAGGGTGCTGAAATCACAGGTGACAGTGCTATAAGCTAAGTGTGTGATATTATACACTTCACAGCGCGACACCTGAATTTATGAACCTGAGCTATGCTACTCATATTTTCCACTGCGCACCTTCAAAGCAGGAGGATTTTTTTTCCCACTCTGCATTCCTCACAGGCCTGGCATTAACTGAGCAAATAAACCATCGGCTTGCCACATTTCTATGGGAGTCTCTCCTGCCCCCAGGGGTAAAATACCTAATCACTCATTTCCTTTCCTCAACTGACACGGTGAGGCCATGGAAAAGAAGAAATTAGTGAACTATAAAAAGGAAACAGGAAGAGGAAATTGAGTGGGCGAGCAAAAAAATGAATTTAATCACCCAAAATGTTCCTTTTCTCCCAGATTCTTCTTATTTAGGAATTAGGACATTCTGACATGAAACCAGAAATACGTCACAGCTGACATGGCTGTTTCCCAGGCATTACCAAAATAAAAGCAGCACTCCTTTCATGTCTGTAATGTTTTACAGCCCTACTTCAATAAACTTCACAAACTAGACAATAACTGCTCTGCAATCAAGCCATGCACGACTTCATTTTTTCATCCATAACGTCAACAAACATGACACATAAAAGGAAAAGGCCAGTGACCGGTGACCTTTTCTTCCTGGAAATATTGCAAGGACAGAAAAAATGTGGGCGACTGCATGAACTTGACTTGATTCTTACAATCTCAAGATCACAAATTCCTGAAAGGACTGACTGATGAGTAATACCAGCTCCAGTGTTAACGGGAAACCCAGTGGCTTTACACTGTAGAGCCCACAGAATCAACACGTCCACCCCAGACCACTGTTTAGTTTTTAAACTCAACTGTGTTTAAAAAGTAAAATAAAACAGATAAATAACGTCTGGATGCAGTGAAAAGAATGCAGACCTCACAGAAACATGTCTGGTTAATATGAATCTACAGATACAGTACTTCAGCAGGCAGGCAGGTTCTGTTGTCTCTGTTCCTAATGTAAAAAACAAAAAGTCTACAGGAGCCAAGAGACAACATTACAACACAGCAGTGGCAGCCTGTTACACAGACCTACGGCCTGAAACAAACCAAAGTGATTCACACAGAAAAGCAGCTCTGTGTGCACACAGGTGAGCAGGAGGAGATCACAGGTGCAGAAAGGGTGTGTGCTCTCTCGTTTCGAAACCAGAACAACAACTTTTGTTCTGCTAATATCAGGCATAAAAGGGAATTCCGGTAAACAGATGAAAGGTGTGTCCCTTTCAACTCAACTGTTCAAATATTCACAGAACACTGACACGAGACTGTCTGAGCATCGACTGCCACTCACCTGTAGTATTGTTTTTTTGAATATTACTCCACTGCCACACACAGAACAAACGATCAGATCATGTTTCTCAGGTCATCCTTCTACCCTTTAATATTCAGTAAAATCCTGATCTGTTCTGTTAAGAACCTTTTTCACAACAGTCTATTCCAGAACTATAGTGCTTACCCAGGTGCATGTGTGAAGTTCCTGTGCCTCTAACTGGAAAACTGGCCCTGTTTCACATTGTTATCATGTTTGCTGATCTTTTCCTGATTCCACTTGTGATGAGCAGCCATCAGAGGACCCTCTGTAAACCATTTTTTTTTAGACAAAAAAGGAAAGCAGGGAAAGTCCCCTTTTTATGACTAGTTTTTAAGGCAAAGAGACTAATTATAATCTGTTTTTACGTGTCCTGTGTTTGTTTTGAGATGTCAAAAGCAACAGAGCGGAGAGGAAGCGGCAGACTGCACCCACCCACAGAGGGAAGGAAGGGAGCTGTGGAGAGATCTGCAGGTACCTGGAAACAGGGTGCATAGCTAAAGGCTTGAGCGGGGGGGCTGAAGCCAGTTGCACCATAGGGCAAGTAAGTTAAGGTCTGCTGGGAGAGGGAGCTCTGGATGATGTAGGGATCATAGCAATATTGCTACAAGCAGGGGGCAGTTAAATACACACATGGTTACATACAGGCACACACACACACACACACACACAAATATTAGTACACAAATCAAAATAATGAGATTTACAGCACAGAAAATAAACAAAATCTGCACAAAGAGACAAACAGTGTTAAAGAAAATATAGAAATACGTTAAGCTGTTGTGAAAGTAAAGGAAATGTTACCAAGGTCATGACACCCATGCGGTCCAGTTCTCTGTTGGGGCTGCGAGGAATGCGTCTGGGGGTGGAGTGACCAGAGCCCGGGGGGGAGCCACCCAACGAGGAGCCCGGGCAGAGCGATGGAGGGATGGAGCTCATGGAGCGGAAACGTCCTCCCAGGCTGTCACCACTGCCCACGCGGCACTCTATCTCCTCTGCCCGGATAGCTGTGCTCTCCTTCTCCTCCTGGATCATTCTGCAGGGAAAGAGGAAGGAGGAGAGGTGGCGTTAACTTAACACACTACAATCTTTAATATTCTCGTGAAAAATGTAAGACTAAATGAAGCAAGGTTTCGGTGTTCTTGTTCTGGTAGATGCAAGTACCTAATTTCATTGTTGATAGCATCCAGCTGCTCCTGCAGCATTAAGGCGAGGGTCTGTGCGTCGGCTTGGCCACCAGGGGACAGCAGGTCCACCGAGCTGAAAATCGTCTCTCGATCCTCCTCGAGGTCTGAGGCGTCCATGTCGCTCTCGAAGGCCTGGGCCACATTTGCCAGCACGTTGGCCTGCTGCATACGCTCCCACTCCTGCTCATTTAAAGTCTGCACCTGCATTTACGCATACAGGTGTGAAACAGGGCACGGAGAGAGATAAAGGTACCAGGAAAGGCAGATATTGAAAGCAGAAAAGGGATATTGCAGGGAGAAAGCGTATAAAAGATACAGAGAAAGCAGGCAGGAGGCACAGAGGAAAGGAACAGAGGTAAGAGAGAGATAAAGGGGTTAGCTGGATATTTAATGCCCCACAAAGACACAACTGTCACTGCTATCTCCACCACACTGACTTACATGTCGCTGATGTCCAGAGTGGAAGCAAACAGAAAGAAACGGAGAAGAAGAAAATCATCAGAAAGAACTCAAACATTAGTCTGACACAGGCGGAGGAAGGAAGCACACCACTCAGGTGACACGAGTTACGAGGAAGACAGCACAAGAACAAAAAGAGCCTTGCAGTAAATCTAAAGCAAACCTAACAGGTTTCTTTGTTCTGCAGCAACTGAACAGCTGATAGGGTTTGTTAATGTCTCAGTCAAAACTGCCACACCTGGACAAACAATATATGTTGTATAAAGCCTCACTTTTTCATTTGGTTACATAATTGCTCGTCATGGATTAAGCAGCATTAACCATCTCTGTCAAAGTGTCAGCAGAAATGCCAAGAGGGTGAATCGACAGTGGACATGCAGTTTTTATAGAGGTATAATATATGCCGTTCATAAACAAGCCGACAGCAGCTGAGCTGAGATGTCACCTTGGATGGCTCGTCCCGGAGCGCTGCCACTCGCCCCTTTTGAGGTCGCCGGAGCACCAGAGCGCTGCCATAATGGTCTGAGTTACTGTCCATCATCGAGGACGCCGACACTGGATACCTGAAATCTGGAGTGCTGCCCAGCTGAGACCGTCTGGAAAACACACACAAAAAGCAATCAGACAGGCTCTGAGAGGCTCGAGGCTGAAAGCGGGAACTCTACCAGCTGACCATCTTACCCATGCAGTAAGGAGTTGCTCCTGCTCCTACCCTGCTCGCTCTCCGCCCTCATAGTCTCAATCTGGATCAGGAGCTGCTCCTATAAGACGGGACATTTACGTTAAGAAACAATCTCTGTGTCTGGAAGGAAAAAGAAAAAGCCACAACTTCTAAAAAAAAAAAAGTCCCCACAGATACAGGGGAAGAATCACCTTATATTTAAACTGATCTCTCACCTTCTCATGGTGAGACTCCTCAATCAGCTTCTTTGTGTGATCCAGTTCTCTGATCAGGGCGTTCTGAGGAGAGACAGACACGAGCTCACACCCTGGTGTTTCTGACCGTGCACCACGACGCATGATGCCATTAACAAACAGTCGTGGGTCACACACAGTGAAGGAACAACAAATATTTATATGATGAAGAACAGAGCGGCCTCAGATTGCTTGCTCATCACACTGACTTCAGAATGTGTGAGTAGGTTCCACCTGTAAATCATCACTACACCAGTTACTACACTTCTGTTAAACACCTTGTCCTCCAGAGCGGACATCCTCTCTTTGAGGTGGAGCTGGAGTCTCTCGTTGGACTCTGACAGGAGCTTGTCCACTGTCTCAGACAGACGCTTGTTGTGCTCCTCATTCATCTTCTCTCGCTGCCGTGCCTACACAAGCAGATAAACAACATTTTAAACAAAGCACATGTTTAGACTGTCTCAGCAGCAGCAGACCTGCGAGGAACAGGCCTCTTGTAATGGCAGCAGATTTCTGCTCTTCCATCTTTCCCACCCTTAGCAGCTCCTGGTTCTTCTCCTCCAGCTGAGCCTCCAGCTGCCTCAGTCTCTCCTCCACATTGCCGTGGCGTTCCTCTGCCTGGAAATAAGGAACAACAAAAACATTATCTGTATCCCAAAGGCTCAGTATAGTCAATCTTCTAAGTGATAATGAGAGTATCTGTAAAGCTAGGCTTTCATCTCCCCTGCCGAGCGCTTTGTCATCCATCCTGAAGAAGGATCCCGCTGAGAAAAGGTCTAAGTAAGCCTGGTCCTGTCTGTGGTTTTATTAACAAAGCTGAAGTCCTTCAAAAGGATGGAGTAACCCTCATCAACAGCCAGGTACGTATGGTACATATATAATGTGAACGTAGAGCTACAAGCCAAAAATCATGCACCAGCTGCATTAGGAGGAGACAGCACCCAGACCCAGACCCACAGAAAGACCAAAATAAATACAGCAGCCAATATTTCTCACAAAGCTGATCTAACATAGAACAAGGCAATTCATCGAGGGTCCACTTTCAACCACAGACATGTTTTATGTGGATTACTGGCTCATAAAACAGTACGTGATTCAATATTTCATTTACAGTTAGGTATGCTGAAAATGTTAATCAGTGTATAGCAGATATTATCTGTCTATTGGCTCTTATTTATGTAAGAGCCAATGGGTAAACATCTTTCTGCGACACATCCTGTTCCAGTTTTCTAGTAGCTCTAATGGGCAGGGTCTCCTCAAGTCCTCGAGCAAACCAGCTGGCACTTCCTGTTTGTGTTAGATACCAAACATTAAGGTTTTCTGCGTTCAAGAAAAAAATGAGAGACATCGGCGTGAAGTACTGATTAACACAGCTCACCAGCACATAAAGCAAAACACAAAAGCAGGACCAGGGTTCAGGCTTCGTAAGATACCAAAAAATCTTGAAATCCAGTCTGGAACTGCACTTAACCAGGCAACTGTCATGTAAAGATACAACAGAACTCAAGTTAAGGTGTTCATGACAGCATGTTTTGTTTAGAATTTTAAATACTTTTAGGAAAACAGATCAGTGAGGTTTTTTTTTCAGCAGCTCTGGAAATGTAAATACTGCCATTAGTTTCTATTGGCCTGGTTAGGTTCAGAAACAGAAATAACCAAACTTATAGAGTTTTCCAGTGTCTGGTTTCGGGTATGGGGTTTAGCTCGGTGAATAAAGCCAGTCTACCTTCTTCTGGGTCTTAGAGCCACACAGAGCACACGAGGGGTTTGACAAGGAGATGGTAGGGGCAGCATGAAGACCACACAAAAACAGAGCATGACACAGAGACAGAGAGGAGAGAACAGGGTGTTGGTTTAACATGAGAATAATTCAACTTGGCATCTGAAGGAAGAAAACAGACACGCATTCAAAAATGGAACATGACTTCAGTGAACGGTGCCACTTCATTTTCTAGACAGAGGAGGTAAACAAGCAGACAACATGCTGTGATAGATGAGAAATAACACGAGGGATGTTACAGTGGAGAATTCAGATAATGACGTAACTGTGCCACATGGTCCACCGAGCAGACACGGGGTCTGAGCTTAGACGGGACATGAGACTGAAGAGTTAGCAAAAGGGGACAAAAGACATGGTCTGAAATTTATTCATCACTAAAACAAGTGTGAAAAGATCTTTCATTAAAAACAATTAAAGTTTAGAGATTATTCAACAATTTTAATATTTTAGGATATACTGTACACACTACTGTGTGTTGTCTGTTACAGTAACTGAATCTGTACGTCATAACTTTCATTTCAAACAGTACTGCAGAACAGACACAGTGCCAGGTTTTGTTATCATGATTTTGGGCACAGCAGGACCACTGGTGTAATATTAACACCAATCCTGAGTTATATCCTGTGCCACGTTTCAATCTTATGAATAATACTTGTTTGGGTTACAAGGAATTTATAGTTTGTTATTTATCATTTAGTTATTTATTGTTGAATTATTATTGAATGTGATGTGGTGGACTGAATCGGTGTCTTGTTTTGAACAAGTGTCTTATGTGTATGTTACTCTAAGAATAAATTCAAACCCAGTTTCATTAAATGAAAAAGAAAAAAAAAAACAAAGTTAAAGGAAAGTCCTGAAAACAAAGTGCAGAACAGACAGGGATTTAATTACTACAGAGATATGAAAAGAGATGCTGAAGCTAAAGTTTCAGAGATGCACTGTGAGCCAGTTTTAATACTAATAAGGTGCTAAGTTGCCTGTGTAGGTTCAGCAGCAGCGTTGCTGAAACTATAAATGGATAAAAACATGGGCCAAACCTCTAAAAATAGGCCCCTGTGGATATTTAGAGAACACATCAACAATGGCTTCCTCAGTAGCTTCCTCTGGGAGCTCCTAGCTGTTGTAATGTAAAGGAACTAATCTAATAGCTCTGATTATATTGAGTGTACTGGTACAAACACGGTTGGAATAGAGTTAGAAGTAAGTTTTTGTGAATTCCTGTTGTTTTAGTTTGTTTTTTCACAGGTGCCTGCAGATTTTGCCCAACAGACATGTCAAAGGATTCAAACAAAGGCCTCTGATCACTAATCAACATCTACTTTTCAAGTTTATCATAAATTCCCAAAACTACCAAAAGGTGGGTTGAATGGTATACAGGGCAGAGAAGAGGTGCTGATACCTTGGTGAGGGCAGCCACCCTCTGAGCTAGCTCGGCTTCCACCTCAGGCAGAGTCTCTGCCTTGCGGATGGTCTGCTGCAGCTTCTGCTCAGCCAGCTCCAGCTTCTCCTGGAGTTGCCGGGTTCTGTCTTCAGCCTGCAACAAACAAACCAAACGCACACAGTCATGAGAAAGCAGGCCGAAGACTCATCTGTGCTACAGTCCGGCCTCAGGGTTTGCTTTCAGTTCTACAAGGTGAAGAGAGTGGCCAGAGAGAGAGAGAAAGAGGGAGACAAAACGAGACGCAGAGTGTGGATGGGTAAGGACGGGGTGGGCAGGAAGTGAGGAAGAGAGCATTCATAATGACACAAAGACAGACAAAACCCATAAGAAAAGAGAAGAGAGACGTCTCCATCTCAGCGAGTACATGTAAAGAGACAAGCCAGTGTCTTCGAGGCTTCCCATTCAGCTCCTGCTGCGCTGGTCAGTGTGTGAATACAGCAGGAATTCATTAGCAGGAGCCTGAAAACTGCCAAAGAGAACTGCAGGCGATTCCTGCTGGCAGACAACTCTGAGACTCCAAACACCAAATGCACTCATAGCGATTTTTTTAGGCCTTTTGGTCAAAGAGCATGACGCCTACTTGTCTGTAGAGGGACTCCTTGTTCGCCACTTCATTCTCCAGCTTGTCGTTAAGGTCGTGGACGGAGGTAGCCTCCCGCTGAGCTGCCAGGTAGCGCTTTTCCAGGGTGGTGATCCTCTCCTCCATATCTTCCTTCTGAGCCACCGACTACACACACACACACACACACCAACATTTGCATTAGTGTATTCTCTCTCTGTGGCCTTGACTCTAACCAACGTTCGGCTGGCCTTGGAAGGGAGGCGAGAACTGTCAGAAGAAAGGTCTGATGGCCGAGGCACAGAAAACAGCAAACTGGAAAAGTTTATATCTGTTTTTTTTTATCTGCCGGTATAAAATAAACCCATTTACAGAAATGCGTATAAAAAGTGCTGTCCCTACCTCTCTCAGATCTCTCTGCAGCCGTGTGTTCATGTCTTCGGACTTGATGAGGTCCTTCCGGGCCGTATCCAGGTCCTCCTCCAGCTCATTGATGCGTGATGCCATAGCAGCCATGCGCTCCTTCATCTGGCCCAGATCAGCCGTCTGACGGTCCACCACTTCCTGGAGCTCGCCAACCTTCCCGAACCCATGTCCCGACTCCTCCTCCTGACTCAGCGAACCGTCCGACGACCGCTGTGGGCGGATGAACTGTTTTTAGCAAGTGCACACAAGATATACAGAAAACACGTAGGACTCAATTCACCTCAGTTAAACAACAGCACAAACCACCACTGATGATCATGACTCAAACAATAGAAACATCTTACTCCAACACCTCAAGAAGTTCACATTACATGTTAAAATTTAACAATAAATTATACTGTAAATACCCTTAATATAATTAATTATGATTTCCTTTACTTTTTAACATTTACTGATTAATATTTACTGAACAGATGGTAGACACATGTGACACATAAGTAACTGTGGCCATGTCTCCCGCTTGGCTTTCACACACGTCATTTCACATATGCTGCGGAGTAACCTCACCTTGCCATTAGTGCTCGGCGTGTTTTCAGAGTTGTGGTTGACCTCGCTGGTTCCATCTGCCAGCCCTCTCTTCTGGCTGCTCTGCTCCCTGAGGTATGCCAACTACACAACACACCAGTGTGTTAACACCTTGTCAAGTCATTCATTTGCTGGCGATAACCGTCTAAACAATTATCTGGTTAACCACTAAACCAAGAGCACTAAGCTAGTTAGCTGCTACTTTTTAATCATTTGTGATGTACTCTGTGTGTGTGTGTGTGTGTGTGTGTTGACACACATGGGACAGAGACATAAAGGATCATACCTAGCAGCTAAAAAACACTGAGTGCCCAGAGCCTCCAGTTCAAACCACAACGATTCTGGTTGCAGATTCACATGAACACACTGCACAGACCGACACTCTTTGCCAAATGACCAAACCAGAGGAAAACAAAACAGCAAAAAGCTGTCTTGCCTAAGGAGGTATGGCGACTAATAAAAGCAGAGTGGCTGATTTTATGTGTGCTGGTGTGCATGTGTGTGTGTGTGTGGTCCCAGGCTGATTCCCAGGAACAAAACATGGCTGTAGCATGAAGTGCTACAGTCATGAAGAAGAGAGAATCTAGGACACTTCCCCAAGATCCTCTGGGCCTTTTGTCAATCTTAATCCCATTCAATACACAGTGGACTCGAGACTCTTCCACCCTCTGCATGCATGTGCACGTGAGTGTACTTCCTTAAGTTCAGTGTAAATTCCCGAGATTTATATAGAGAGAAGTTTTTTTTAACCTTTATTTAACCAGGTAAGTCGATTGAGAACCAGTTCTCATTTCCAACAATGACCTGGCAGTTCAGTACAGGAGAAATGCCTGTGCTGGTCGGTCACCTGCTTTCAAAAGGTCATTAAGCAAAAGGTCTCACAATCTATTATCACATAAAAACATAGCAACAGCTGACTGTTAAACTTTGATCTGACTGTCAAAGCCGCATGTTAAACCATCATTCAGTTTATGGTCATTCAATTTCCCAAACATTTGAAAGCTATTAAACCTTTTAATTTCTGTGAAGCGTAACACAGATAAACGAGTTTCAGAAAAATGTTGTATTTTGTTATTTATTGTCATTGTAAGTTGTGTTTGCTTACTTCTTTGTGTGAGATGGTGAGCTGCTCCTCCAGTGCGCTGCACCTTTCCAAGGCGACACGCAGTCTTTCTCTTACCTAGAAAGCATATGAAATAAATATAAATAAACCCTCCCTCCCTCCCTCACCCTTTTCTTTGTCCAGCAATAATCAAATCAAATAACATATGTAGTGCCCCTTTTAATAAGCACACACATGTACAGAAACCACTTCTTTAAAACACACAAAATCAGTCACGCAGTCGTACCTTCTCATCGAGGGCTTTGTGGTGTTCGAAAAGTGACTTAAGGGCTTTGAGGACCTCCACTTCACTGGAGACGCCTGCTGGAGACTGAGCCTGTCTCTTCACCACTGTCATCCTCAGACTGCGCTCATGGCGAGACACTAGGCACTCCAAGTGCTCCAACAGGAGCTGGACACACAAGAGACGGTGTGACAAGTGTTAACAGGTTAGAAAACCATCAGATCAAACCCATTTCTCATCAGCAGCTCACATTTGATGGCAACAACCACCTTGTTAGACAGAAATCTGTCCTGCCACGACACATCAGCATCCAGCTGTTGTTATTCCATAGCCAACATAGAGCTTTGGTGAAGATGTGATTAGTTTAGAGCTGTTGTATTATCACAGATTCATCACAATTCAAAAAGCCAGAAGTGTGAGTCCATGGAAAGTGATGCCCACGCAGATTCCTGTTTTTAAGTTCACTTTTACACCATCGAATTTTCTCCATGTTTGAAATCGTAGTGAGTGTTTGACATTATGGTTTCAAATGCCTCATCCTGCGTGGCAGGCCAAAGGTCTCAGTGGTTCTATACAACAGCATGTAAGAGTTAACAGGACATAGTCAGAGACAGCGCTGACGTGTGGTACCACTCCTTCTCCGCACACAGTGACTGTGATGAAATCTATTGTCAGCGGCTGAAATATTTTGATGAGTGAGCAATTTGCAACACCTGTACCTTGTTGGTTTGGAATAGAGCATAGAAACTGATTTGTCAGGCAGCGTCATGACAACCACCTACACCCAAGACAGAGACATGTAGGAATCTGACGGGGACCTCTAGAGCTGTACACAGGTCAACCAAACTTTCCCCATCAGAGGTGCTCAGTAAAGATTGTGTTGTGTTTGAATGTGTAATGCACGTTTGTTTGTTGTCATCTGAAATATAAACTGATAGGGAACAGCTGTGAATGCGTGTGAGAGAGAAACTGTGTGTGCACCAGCACATTCTACCAACCCGCGTGTTGTTTCTCTCGGCCTTCAGCTCTGCAATCTCCTCCTCCTTCTCCAGAAGCTGCTCCCGGCACACGTTCACCTCCTTTGTTAGGGCAGCAAACTCCTAGAATAGAAGTGGACAAATACAGTAACTTGTACTTACTAAGCTCTGTTTTTTTCTTAAGGCGCTGTGCTTGAGAAAAATGAAAACTGTTAGTAATATAGAGTCCGGGAGCTCTGTATATTTGAAGTTTAAAACTAGACTGCCTTTCACCTTATTACTTCTGCCATTGCTTTGAGTATTACCTGTAATAAAAAAGGAAATAAAAAGGTGCAGGCAGACAGCAAGCAGGCAGTGCTGTGTCTACTGCCCAGAAACATAGGTGTTCTGTTTTCTGAATGACCAGCAGTGTGGCACATGTCCACCACTGCAGCTACGAGCTTTATCTGATCCTAGTAACAACCTGTACCAAACACTACAGGGTGCTGTTACCCATCTACTCTAATCTCATCCTCAAACTGAGTCAGCTGGGGCTTAAAATGGAAAAAACTTGTGTTTCATCATTGATGTATTAATTCACAGCTGGTGCAGAGGTAGCTGGAAAATTGGCTTCTATATTGTCTCACTATGATTGGTTTCCCCGGGTGCCATGATGCCACGGCAGCTCAACCACCATCAAGTCGAGTGCATTCCTTACTCTCCTTGCCACTGTTGTCTACCACGCCCACAGAGCTAAGGTCATGTTTACATCCGAAACAATGGAAGTGGAGACAACAGCGGCCTCCCGTCTGTAAGTTACCTTAACTCCTCGGTGCTTTTCAATCAGCAGTATTATTATATCAGAAATCTCATCTCACTCTCTGAGACAGTCGATCCCTTAGACTGCACTGACTGAACACGGACTCGGCCAGGAAGACAACAAAATGATTAAGATGGAGGTGGAGAAAAGAAAGATGGTGAAACCTCATCAGAGACACTTAAATCAGACACCTCTAAGTCTGAGAGAAACGTGAGAATAAGCTGCTATTTTGTGAACAGATTTTTTTCTAATAAACCATCTCAGTATTCTCACAGAGAGAGAGAGAGAGAGAGAGAGAGAGAGATACACACTGCTTTTAGGAATTACATGCATGGTTGGCCCTAAAGAATGTGCCATCCTGATTTTTTGCCCTGTAGCACAGGCGCCCTGAGTGGCGAGGCCTTCCTGCTACGTTTCAGAGGGTGGGAGATGTGTGTGTTCGGGGGCTGGGAGGAGGTGGGGGGGGTAGCTGCTGGAACTGATAGTTCTTTTCGGTCACTACCACAACTATTCTCCCTTCCCTTCCCTTCACTCCAGCCTCTGAGCTTTTTCAGTGACTGGCACGGATTCTGCTCCACTAAAGGAGTGAAAGGCAGTCTGCTATTGGCTACGACAAAGGTCTCCACTCTCTGTTAGCCAATGACAGACCATAAGAGGCAGGCCCAGGGGTAATTACAGAGTGGCTTACTTCCTACATTCCACAGCAAACGCTGAGGTCGACTTGTACAGCAACCTTAAGATTTCTCAAAGGCTCTCTCCACCATTTATGACCCTCTTCTTTCCCCTTAATGTTCCTTAACTAATCTTTTACACAGGAAAAACATGGGCTTGGTACTTGGCTGTAAACTTCCATGATGGAAGAGTGGTTCAATTATTTCAATCTAAAAAATGGCTGGAAAGTCAAGCCATAGAGAAACCCCCACTCAGGGCTCGATGGCTATCAAACCCACTGATGCAGAGAAATTAGATGTTAAGAAGTGATCAGCTGTCAGAAGTATATGCATGTGCTGCAAATGATAACGTGAACGAGTACAGAGCAATTCCACACAATAGCCCAGAAACAAACCACCAGCCTTTTCAAATTATACGTACCAATGATGAAATGATGAACTAATGATTTTCATTATCCATTAATCTGCCCACTGTTTGCTCAATTAACTGCTGTCTATAAAATGTCATAAAACAGTGAATATTTCCCAAAGCCCGGGAATATGGTTTTTTTGCTAGTTTTATTGGATCAGTGGTTCAAAAACCAAAAACATTCAGTTTACAATCACATATGA